>NW_017217382.1:0-12568 GCF_001704415.2 Capra hircus | reverse complement strand
CAAAAGAACATTTCAACGCTAGCAAACTTCACAAAACAACTTCTGTAGGCTGGCAGAGGACATCAGGCAACCAGAAAAGCAGATCATTGTCTTCAAAAACAGGTAGGAAAAATATAAAAGACGAAAAAGGAGACAAAGGGAGGTGGGGAGGGAGCTCCGTCCGGGAAGGGAAGCCCGTCCCGGGAAGGGAATTTAAGAAGAGAGGTTTCCAAACACCAGGAAACACTCTCCCTGCCGAGTCTGTGGCGAGCCTTGGAAACACAGAGGGCAACATAACAGGAAGGAAAAATAGATAAATAATTAAAACCAACAGATTACAAGCCCAACAGTAACTCCCCAGCGGAAAGCAGCACAGAACCTGCATCCGCCACTGGGAAGTGGGGGCAGGGCAGGGACGCGCGGGAGGCGCGGGCTGCAGAGCTTTGTAAGAATCGGGCAGGAACGCCCCACGCGCAACCAGAACGATCTAACTTGGGCTAGCAAACCAGACTGTGGGATAGCTACCACGCGAAAAGCTCGAACATAAGACACCGCCAGGACCGAGCACAGAACAAAGGACGGAACGGGAAAAGCCGGCTGCAGACCATCCCCCGCCGGGGACAGGCAGCCAGAGTCGTAAGGACTGGAAAGGGGCAATTGCAGACCCGGAGAGACTTACTTACCTAACTGCAAGCAAGCTCCTTTGCTAAGACTTCTGGGGGTGCTGGACAGTCACAATCTACCGCACGGGGTGCGCCAGCGGTCCACCCAGAAAGCTGAGCAGCAGCGGCAAAAGGTGACAAGCCGCGGCGATCGCGCTCGCCAAACTCCTGAGCTACTCGGACCTGGGAAGGGCACAAAGCGCAGTTCCAGCCGAATCTGTGCCTCTGAGGGCTGCCTGAGCGCCGAACCTGAGCGCTTGGACCGGGAAAGTGCACGCAGCCTAGGGCCGGCCCCAGACGGTTCCCGGCTGAGCATCCTAGAGCCGGAGCGGTTTGTGCGCCGCGAGAAAGGACAGGTCAAGCGGGCAGAGATACTGTGTGCACACGACAGTGCTATTTGTTAGCAGCAGCCCCCTCCCACAGCGCTGAACTAGTGAGCCTAAAAAGCCAGCAAACAGAAGTTAACAGAGGGAACCACCTTGGAAGTGATCCCACACGGCCCATTACACCAGAAAGGGCCAGATATTTTTAATATTTTTAAAATCATTCCTTTTTTTTTTTTTTTTGCTTTTTTTTCTAACTTTTTTTAATTGTTAAGTCTTCTATTTCTCCTCTAATTTTTATTTCTATAACCTATTATTACTATATTTTTTTTGTTTGTTTTTTAAAAAAGACTTTTTTTTTTTTTTTAAGGCAAACACCATATACAGTCTTTGGATGGTTGTTGATGGCTTTTTTTTTTTTGATTGTTTGTTTGTTTGTTTGTTTTTAATAATTCTTTCTTTCTTTTTTTTTCTTTCTTTCTTCCTTTTTCCTTCTGCTTTCTCTCTAATATTGTATCTTTGAAAATCCAACCTCTACTCTAGATTTTTAATCTTTGCTCTTAGGTTTTTGTGGTCAATTTTGTACATTTAAAAACCCAAACTTCACTATCCCAGTTTACCTGAGAGCGAGATTACTGGCTTGACCACTCTCTCCTCCTCTGGACTCTCCTTTTTCTCCACCAGGTGGCCTCTGTCTCTTTTCTCCCCCATCTCTCTCTATCCAACTCTGTGAATCTCTGTGTGTTCCAGACGGTGGAGAACACCTAAGGAACAGGTTACTGGCAGGATTTGTCTCTCTCCTACTCATTCCTCTCTCTGATCCTCCTGGTCACCTCTGTCTACTTCCTCCTCTCCTCTTCCCCCATATAACTCTGTAAATACCTCTGAGCGTCCAGACTATAGAGCGCACATAAGGAAGTGACTACTGGCTAGCTTGCTCTCTTCTCTTTTGATCTCACCGCATCTCATTCCAGTTACCTCTAACTACCCCTCCATCTTCTCTTCTCCTTATAACTCAGTGAACCTCTCTGAGTGTCCCTCAATGTGGAGAAACTTTTCATCTTTAACCTAGATGTTTTATCATCGGTGCTGTATAGATGGAGAAGTCTAGAGGCTACTGTAAAAATAAAACTGAAAACCAGAAGCAGGAGGCTTAAATCCAAAGCCTGAAAACATTAGAGAACTCTTGAATTCAGGGAACATTAAGCAATAGGAGCCCATCTAATGCCTTCATACCTACACCGAAACCAAGCTCCACCCAAGGGCCAACAAATTCCAAAACAAGACATACCACGCAAATTCTCCAGCAACACAGGAACACTCCCTGAGCTTCAATATACAGGCAGCTCAAAATTATCCCAAAACCTTTGATGTCTCGTAACCCATTACGGGTCACTCCATTGCACTCCAGAGAGAAGAAACCCAGCTCCACCCACCAAAACTCCAACACAAGCCTCCCTAACCAGGAAACCTTGACAAGCCACTGATAGAACCCCACCCAAAGTGAGGAAGCTCCATAAAAAAGAACTCCACAAATTCCCAGAATATAAAAAGGCCACCCCAAACGCAGCAATATAACCAAGATGAAGAGACAGAGGAATACTCAGCAGGTAAAGGAACAGGAGAGTTGCCCACCAAACCAAACAAAAGTGGAAGAAGTAGGGAATCTACCAAGAAGGAATTCCGAATATTGATAGTGAAAATGATCCAAAATCTTGAAATCAAAATGGAATCACAGATAAATAGCCTAGAGACAAGGATTGAGAAGATGCAAGAAAGGTTTAACAAGGACCTAGAAGAAATAAAAAAGAGTCAAAATATAATGAATAATGCAATAAATGAGATCAGAAACACTCTGGAGGCAACAATTAGTAGAATAACGGAGGCAGAAGATAGGATTAGTGAAATAGAAGATAGAATGGTAGAAATAAATGAATCAGAGAGGAAACAAGAAAAAACGAATTAAAAGAAATGAGGACAATCTCAGAGACCTCCAGGACAATATGAAACGCTCCAACATTCGAATTATAGGAGTCCCAGAAGAAGAAGACAGAAAGAAAAGATCATGAGAAAATCCTTGAGGAGATAATAGTTGAAAACTTCCCTAAAATGGGGAAGAAAATAATCACCCAAGTCCAAGAAACACAGAGAGTTCCAAATAGGATAAACCCAAGGCGAAACACCCCAAGACACATATTAATCAAATTAACAAAGATCAAACACAAAGAACAAATATTAAAAGCAGCAAGGGAAAAAACAACAAATAACACACAAGGGGATTCCCATTAGGATAACAGCTGATCTTTCAATAGAAACTCTTCAGGCCAGGAGGGAATGGCAAGACATACTTAAAGTGATGAAAGACAATAACCTACAGCCCAGATTACTGTACCCAGCAAGGATCTCATTCAAAAACGAAGGAGAAATCAAAAGCTTTTACAGACAAGCAAAAGCTGAGAGAATTCAGCACCACCAAACCAGCTCTCCAACAAATTCTAAAGGATATTCTCTAGACAGGAAACACGAAAAGGGTGTATAAACCCGAACCCAAAACAATAAAGTAAACGGTAACGGGATCATACTTATCAATAATTACCTTAAACGTAAATGGGTTGAACGCCCCAACCAAAAAGACAAAGATTGGCCGAATGGATACAAAAACAAGACCCCTCTATATGCTGCTTACAAGAGACCCACCTTAAAACAAGGGACACATACAGACTGAAAGTGAAAGGCTGGAAAAAGATATACCACGCAAATAGAGACCAAAAGAAAGCAGGAGTGGCAATACTTCATATGTGATAAAATAGACTTTAAAACAAAGGCTGTGAAAAGAGACAAAGAAGGCCACTACATAATGATCAAAGGAACAATCCAAGAAGAAGATATAACAATTATAAATATATATGCACCCAATATAGGAGCACCGCAATATGTAAGACAAATGCTAACAAGTATGAAAGGGGAAATCAACAATAACACAATAATAGTGGGAGACTTTAATACCCCACTCACACCTATGGACAGATCAACTAAACAGAAAATTAACAAAGAAACGCAAACTTTAAATGATACATTAGATCAGTTAGACCTAATTGATATCTATAGGACATTTCACCCCAAAACAATGAATTTCACCTTTTTTTCAAGTGCTCATGGAACCTTCTCCAGGATAGATCACATCCTGGGCCATAAATCTAAACTTGATAAATTCAAAAAAATCGAAATCATTCCAAGCATCTTTTCTGACCATAATGCATTCAAGATTAGATCTCAATTACAGGAGAAAAACTATTAAAAATTCCAACATATGGAGGTTGAACAACACACTTCTGAATAACCAACAAATCACAGAAGAAATCAATAAAGAAATCAAAATATGCATAGAAACTAATGAAAATGAAAACACAACAACCCCAAACCTGTGGGACACTATAAAAGCAGTGCTAAGAGGAAAGTTCATAGCAATACAGGCATACCTCAAGAAACAAGAAAAAAGTCAAATAAATAACCTAACTCTGCAACTAAAGCAACTAGAAAAGGAAGAATTGGAGAACCCCAGAGTTAGTAGAAGGAAAGAAATCTTAAAAATTAGGGCAGAAATAAATGCAAAAGAAAACAAAAGAGACCATAGCAAAAATCAACAAAGCCGAAAGCTGGTTCTTTGAAAGGATAAATAAAATTGACAAACCATTAGCCAGACTCATCAAGAAGCAAAGAGAGAAAAATCAAATCAATAAAATTAGAAATGAAAATGGAGAGATCACAACAGACAACACAGAAATACAAAGGATCATAAGAGACTACTATCAGCAGTTGTATGCCAATAAAATGGACAACGTGGAAGAAATGGACAAATTCTTAGAAAAGTACAATTTTCCAAAACTGAACCAGGAAGAAAATAGAAAATCTTAACAGACCCATCACAAGCACGGAAATTGAAACGGTAATCAGAAATCTTCCAGCAAACAAAAGCCCAGGTCCAGACGGCTTCACAGCTGAATTCTACCAAAAATTTCGAGAAGAGCTAACACCTATCCTCCTCAAACTCTTCCAGAAAATTGCAGAGGAAGGTAAACTTCCAAACTCATTCTATGAGGCCACCATCACCCTAATACCAAAACCTGACAAAGATGGCACAAAAAAGGAAAACTACAGGCCAATATCACTGATGAACATAGATGCAAAAATCCTCAACAAAATTCTAGCAATCAGAATCCAACAACACATTAAAAAGATCATACACCATGACCAAGTGGGCTTTATCCCAGGGATGCAAGGATTCTTCAATATCCGCAAATCAACCAATGTAATTCACCACATTAACAAATTGAAAAATAAAAACCATATGATTATCTCAATAGATGCCGAGAAGGCTTTTGACAAAATTCAACATCCATTTATGATAAAACTCTCCAGAAAGCAGGAATAGAAGGAACATACCTCAACATAATAAAAGCAATATATGACAAACCCACGGCAAACATTATCCTCAATGGTGAAAAATTGAAAGCATTTCCCCTAAAGTCAGGAACAAGACAAGGGTGTCCACTTTCACCGCTACTATTCAACATAGTTCTGGAAGTTTTGGCCACAGCATTCAGAGCAGAAAAAGAAATAAAAGGAATCCAAATTGGAAAAGAAGAAGTAAAACTTTCACTGTTTGCAGATGACATGAACCTCTACATGGAAAACCCTAAAGACTCCACCAGAAAATTACTAGAGCTAATCAATGAATATAGTAAAGTTGCAGGATATAAAATCAACACACAGAAATCCCTTGCATTCCTATACACGAATAATGAGAAAGTAGAAAAAGAAATTAAGGAAACAATTCCATTCATCATTGCAACGAAAAGAATAAAATACTTAGGAATATATCTACCTAAAGAAACTAAAGACCTATATATAGAAAACTATAAAACACTGATGAAAGAAATCAAAGAGGACACTAATAGATGGAGAAATATACCATGTTCATGGATTGGAAGAATCAATATAGTGAAAATGAGTATACTACCCAAAGCAATTTACAAATTTAATGCAATCCCTGTCAAGCTACCAGCCACATTTTTCACAGAACTAGAACAAATAATTTCAAGATTTGTATGGAAATACAAAAAACCTCGAATAGCCAAAGCAATCTTGAGAAAGAAGAATGGAACTGGAGGAATCAACTTGCCTGATTTCAGGCTCTACTACAAAGCCACAGTCATCAAGACAGTATGGTACTGGCACAAAGACAGACATATAGATCAATGGAACAAAATAGAAAGCCCAGAGATAAATCCACACACATATGGACACCTTATCTTTGACAAAGGACGCAAGAATATACAATGGAGTAAAGACAAACTCTTTAACAAGTGGTGCTGGGAAAACTGGTCAACCACTTGTAAAAGAATGAAACTAGATCACTTTCTAACACCACACACAAAAATAAACTTAAAATGGATTAAAGATCTAAATGTAAGATCAGAAACTATAAAACTCCTAGAGGAGAACATAGGCAAAACACTCTCAGACATAAATCACAGCAGGATCCTCTATGATCCACCTCCCAGAATTCTGGAAATAAAAGCAAAAATAAACAAATGGGATCTAATTAAAATTAAAAGCTTCTGTACAACAAAGGAAAATATAAGCAAGGTGAAAAGACAGCCTTCTGAATGGGAGAAAATAATAGCAAATGAAACAACTGACAAACAACTCATCTCAAAAATATACAAGCAACTTATGCAGCTCAATTCCAGAAAAATAAACGACCCCATCAAAAAATGGGCCAAAGAACTAAATAGACATTTCTCCAAAGAAGACATACGGATGGCTAACAAACACATGAAAAGATGCTCAACATCACTCATTATTAGAGAAATGCAAATCAAAACCACAATGAGGTACCACTTCACACCAGTCAGAATGGCTGCGATCCAAAAATCTGCAAGCAATAAATGCTGGAGAGGGTGTGGAGAAAAGGGAACCCTCCTACACTGTTGGTGGGAATGCAAACTAGTACAGCCACTATGGAGAACAGTGTGGAGATTCCTTAAAAAATTGCAAATAGAACTACCTTATGACCCAGCAATCCCACTTCTGGGCATACACACCGAGGAATCCAGAATTGAAAGAGACACATGTACCCCAATGTTTATCGCAGCACTGTTTATAATAGCCAGGACATGGAAACAACCTAGATGTCCATCAGCAGATGAATGGATAAGAAAGCTTTGGTACATATACACAATGGAGTATTACTCAGCCGTTAAAAAGAATTCATTTGAATCAGTTCTGATGAGATGGATGAAACTGGAGCCAATTATACAGAGTGAAGCAAGCCAGAAAGAAAAACACCAATACAGTATACTAACACATATATATGGAATTTAGGAAGATGGCAATGACGACCCTGTATGCAAGACAGGAAAAAAGACACAGATGTGTATAACGGACTTTTGGACTCAGAGGGAGAGGGAGAGGGTGGGATGATTTGGGAGAATGGGAATTCTAACATGTATACTGTCATGTAAGAATTGAATCGCCAGTCCATAATTTAAATATATATATAAAAAAAATCAACACACAGAAATCCCTTGCATTCCTATACACGAATAATGAGAAAGTAGAAAAAGAAATTAAGGAAACAATTCCATTCACCATGGCAACGAAAAGAATAAAATACTTAGGAATATATCTACCTAAAGAAACTAAAGACCTATATATAGAAAACTATAAAACACTGATGAAAGAAATCAAAGAGGACACTAATAGATGGAGAAATATACCATGTTCATGGATAGGAAGAATCAATATAGTGAAAATGAGTATACTACCCAAAGCAATTTACAAATTCAATGCAATCCCTGTCAAGCTACCAGCAACATTTTTCACAGAACTAGAACAAATAATTTCAAGATTTGTATGGAAATACAAAAAACCTCGAATAGCCAAAGCAATCTTGAGATAGAAGAATAGAACTGGAGGAATCAACTTGCCTGACTTCAGGCTCTACTACAAAGCCACAGTCATCAAGACAGTATGGTACTGGCACAAAGACAGAAATATAGATCAATGGAACAAAATAGAAAGCCCAGAGATAAATCCACACACATATGGACACCTTATCTTTGACACAGGAGGCAAGAATATACAATGGAGTAAAGACAATCTCTTTAACAAGTGGTGCTGGGAAAACTGGTCAACCACTTGTAAAAGAATGAAACTAGATCACTTTCTAACACCACACACAAAAATAAACTCAAAATGGATTAAAGATCTAAATGTAAGATCAGAAACTATAAAACTCCTAGAGGAGAACATAGGCAAAACACTCTCAGACATAAATCACAGCAGGATCCTCTATGATCCACCTCCCAGAATTCTGGAAATAAAAGCAAAAATAAACAAATGGGATCTAATTAAAATTAAAAGCTTCTGTACAACAAAGGAAAATATAAGCAAGGTGAAAAGACAGCCTTCTGAATGGGAGAAAATAATAGCAAATGAATCAACTGACAAACAACTCATCTCAAAAATATACAAGCAACTTATGCAGCTCAATTCCAGAAAAATAAACGACCCAATCAAAAAATGGGCCAAAGAACTAAATAGACATTTCTCCAAAGAAGACATACCGATGGCTAACAAACACATGAAAAGATGCTCAACATCACTCATTATTAGAGAAATGCAAATCAAAACCACAATGAGGTACCACTTCACACCAGTCAGAATGGCTGCGATCCAAAAATCTGCAAGCAGTAAATGCTGGAGAGGGTGTGGAGAAAAGGGAACCCTCCTACACTGTTGGTGGGAATGCAAACTAGTACAGCCACTATGGAGAACAGTGTGGAGATTCCTTAAAAAATTGCAAATAGAACTACCTTATGACCCAGCAATCCCACTTCTGGGCATACACACCGAGGAATCCAGAATTGAAAGAGACACATGTACCCAATGTTCATCGCAGCACTGTTTATAATAGCCAGGACATGGAAACAACCTAGATGTCCATCAGCAGATGAATGGATAAGAAAGCTTTGGTACATATACACAATGGAGTATTACTCAGCCGTTAAAAAGAATTCATTTGAATCAGTTCTGATGAGATGGATGAAACTGGAGCCAATTATACAGAGTGAAGCAAGCCAGAAAGAAAAACACCAGTACAGTATACTAACACATATATATGGAATTTAGGAAGATGGCAATGACGACCCTGTATGCAAGACAGGAAAAAAGACACAGATGTGTATAACGGACTTTTGGACTCAGAGGGAGAGGGAGAGGGTGGGATGATTTGGGAGAATGGGAATTCTAACATGTATACTGTCATGTAAGAATTGAATCGCCAGTCCATGTCTGACGTAGGGTGCAGCATGCTTGGGGCTGGTGCATGGGGATGACCCAGAGAGATGTTGTGGGGAGGGAGGTGGGAGGGTGGTTCATGTTTGGGAACGCATGTAAGAATTAAAGATTTTAAGATTTAAAAAATAAAAAAAATTAAAAAATTAAAAAAAATTAAAAAAGGAAATACCAATAAAATATAAACTTTAGTTAAAAAAAAATAAAAAGAATACATTTGAATCAGTTCAATGAGGTGGATGAAACTGGAGCTGATTATACAGAGTGAAGTAAGCCAGAAAGAAAAACACCAATACAGTAAACCAATGCATATATATGGAATTTAGAAAGATGGTAATGATAACCCTATATGCGAGAAGGCAAAAGCGACACAGATGTATAGAACAGTCCTTTGGACTCTGTGGGAGAGGGCGAGGGTGTGATGATTTGGGAGAATTGCATTGAAACATGTATAATATTGTAGGTGAAACGAATTGTCAGTCCAGGTTCGATGTATGATACAGGATGTTGGGGCTGGTGCATTGGGATGATGAAGAGGGATGGCATGAGGAGGGAGTTGGGAGAGGAGTCCAGGATGGGGAACACGTGTATACCTGTGGCGGATTCATGTTGATGTATGGCAAAACCAATACAATATTGTAACTAGCCTCCATGGAAAAGAAATGCAAAAAAAGCAAAACGGCTCTCTGGGGAGGGCTTACAAATAGCTGTGAAAAGAAGAGAGGTTAAGAGAGGAAAAGGAAAGCAAAGGAGAAAAGGAAAGATATAAGCATCTGAATGAAGAATTCCAAAGAATAGCAAGAAGAGATAAGAAAGCCTTCTTCAGCGATCAATGCAAAGAAATAGAGGAAAACAACAGAATGGGAAAGACTAGAGATCTCTTTAAGAAAATTAGAGCTATCAAGGGAACATTTTCATGCAAAGATGGGCTCGGTAAAGGACAGAAATGGTATGGACCTAACAGAAGCAGAAGATATTAAGAAGAGGTGGCAAGAATACACAGAAGAACTGTACAAAAAAGATCTTCACAACCAAGATAACCACAATGGTGTGATCACTCACCTAGAGCCAGACATCCTGGAATGTGAAGTCAAGTGGGCCTTAGAAAGCATCACTACGAACAAAGCTAGTGGAGGTGATGGAATTCCAGTGGAGCTGTTTCAAATCCTGAAAGATGATACTGTGAAAGTGCTGCACTCAATATGCCAGCAAATTTGGAAAACTCAGCAGTGGCCACAGGACTGGATAAGGTCAGTTTTCATTCCAATCCTAAAGAAAGGCAATGCCAAAGAATGCTCAAACTACCACACAATTGCACTCATCTCACATGCTAGCAAAGTCATGCTCAAAATTCTTCAATCCAGGTTTCAGCAGTACATGACCCATGAACTCCCTGATGTTCAAGCTGGTTTTAGAAAAGGCAGAGGAACCAGAGTTCAAATTGCCAAAATCCACTGGATCATCAAAAAAGCAAGAGAGTTCCAGAAAAACATTTATTTCTGCTTTATTGACTATGACAAAGCCTTTGACTGTGTGGATCACAATCAACTGTGGAAAATTCTGAGAGAGATGGGAATACCAGACCACCTGACCTGCCTCTTGAGAAATTTGTATGCAGGTCAGGAAGCAACAGGTAGAACTGGACATGGAACAACAGACTGGTTCCAAATAGGAAAAGGAGTACGTCAAGACTGTATATTGTCACCCTGCTTATTTAACTTCTGTGCACATTACATCATGAGAAACGCTGGACGGGAAGAAACAGAAGCTGGAATCAAATTGCTGGGAGAAATATCAATAACCTCAGATACACAGATGAAACCACCCTTATGGCAGAAAGTGAAGAGGAGCTAAAAAGCCTCTTGATGAAAGGAAAGAGGAGAGAGAAAAAGTTGGCTTAAAGCTCAACATTCAGAAAACGAAGATCATGGCATCCGGTCCCATCATTTCATGGGAAATAAATGGGGGAAACAGTGGAAACAGTGTCAGACTTTATTTTTTTGGGGTCCAAAATCACTGCAGATGGTGACTGCAGCCATGAAATTAAAAGACGCTTATTCTTGAAAGAAAAGTTATGACCATCCTAGATAGTATATTCAAAAGCAGAGACATTACTTTGCCGACTAAGGTCCGTCTAGTCAAGGCTATGGTTTTTCCTGTGGTCATGTATGGATGTAAGAGTTGGACATTGAAGAACACTGAGCGCTGAAGAATTGATGCTTTTGAACTGTGGTGTTGGAGAAGACTCTTGGAGAGTCCCTTGGACTGCAAGGAGATCCAACCAGTCCATTCTGAGGGAGATCAGCCCTGGGATTATTTTGGAAGGACTGATGCTAAAGCTGAAGCTCCCAGTAATTTGGCTACCTCATGCGAAGAGTTGACTCATTGCAAAAGACTGTGATGCTGGGAGGGATTGGGGGCAGGAGGAGAAGGGGACAACCGAGGAGGAGATGGCTGGAAGGCATCACTGAATCGATGGACGTGAGTCTGAGTGAATTCCGGGAGATGGTGATGGACCAGGTAGGCCTGGCATGCTGCAATTCATGGGGTCGCAAAGAGTCACACACGACTGAGCAACTGAACTGAACTGAACTGAATTAGCCTCCCATTAAAATAATAAATTTATACTAAAAATAAATTTTTAAATATGTGTAGTAGTGCAAAGCTACAGTCATCAAGCCAATATGGTGTTGATACAAAAATTGGGAATATAGACCAAGGGAACAAGATAGAAAGCCCAGTTAAACCCATGCACCTATGGCACCTTTATGTTTGACAAACGAGGCAAGAATATACAAAGGAGACAAGATAGTCTCTTCAATAAGTGGTGCTGGAAAAACAGGTCAGCTATCTGTAAAAGAATGAAATTAGAAAACTCCCTAACACCATACAAAGTGAAGTCACTCAGTCATGTCCGACTCTGTGCGATCCCATAGACCCCAGCCCAGCAGGCTCCACCATCCCTGGGATTCTCCAGGCAAGAAAAACTGAAGTGGGTTGCCATTTCCTTTTCTAATGCATGAAAGTGAATAGTGAAAGTGATGTCGCTAAGTCCTTTCCGACTCCTTGTGTGATCCATAGACGGTAGCCTACCCAGGCTCCTCCATCCATGGGAATTTTCCAGGTAAGAGTACTGGAGTGGGTTGCATTTCCTTCTTCAGAGGATTTTCGGCACCCAGAGATTGAACCTGGTTCTCCCATGTTGCAGGCAGACACTTTCCCATCTGAGCAACGAAGGAAGCC
>NW_017217381.1:0-12569 GCF_001704415.2 Capra hircus | reverse complement strand
GGGCCTCTCGGGTTTCCTCTCCCGTCGATGCTGGGGCCTAAAACCTTGTGTGGAGTCAGTGCCGGAACCTGAGGATTTCTCTCCAGTGCTGACATGGATCTTGGGGTACTTCTGAAGTCTCCCGAGGGGAGTCAGTCCTCGTCTCGTGGGGGCATGCACGTGCGCTTTCCTCCCGAGCTAGCAGCAGTGTCACGTTTCCCTTCGCGTGGATCAAGGATCAGGGGCTTTCCCTCGAGGCTTTCCACGAGCCTTTCCCACGAGGCTTTCCCACAGGGCTGTCCCACGTGCCACCGTGGTGTGAGTCGATCCTCGGCTTGAAAGTCGAGGCAGTGCAGGGAAAACAGGTTTCCCTGGAATGGACTGAGACATCTGGGGGACTCTGGGAATGGCACGACCCTGGAGTTCCTCTCGCCTTTCCTGTGGAGAGCGCCTCCACTTGAGATGCGACGGGAACGCCGGGAATTCTTTCCCGACCACGCAGGGAAAGGATCCCTCCTCTCGAGCTAGGAGGCGGAAACGGGGCTCCTCTGGATGTGGGCGGGACTCTCGTGCTTCCTCTCGAGTGGAGACGGGTATGTCTGGGGAATTTCCTTGAGTTGCAGCAAGGGTGTGAAGGACCCTTTGGAATTTCCAGAGTTTAGGTGTGATTAGCCTCGAGACGCCTCAGCGGAAATGGCTCTCAACTTTCGCCTGGAGGGGAGAACCTCCTGGATTTTCTCGATGTTGTGGCAGGGTGCTCTTGACTTACGACAGGGACCTCAGGGACCCGCTCTGGTGGCCTCAGGAAAGCCAGTCCCCTTGCGAGTTGCTCGGGAGCCTCGCGGGATTCCTCTCCCGTCGATGCCAGGGCCTAAGACCTTGTGTGGAGTCGGTTCCGAAACCTGAGGATTCCTCTCCAGCGCTGACATGGATCTTGGGGTACTTCTGCAGTCTCCCCAGGGGAGTCAGTCCGAGTCTCAAGTGGGGGCATGCACGTGCTCTTTCCTCCCGAGCTGTAGCAGCAGTGTCACGCTACCCTTCGCGTGGATCAAGGGATCTGTGGCTTTCCCTCGAGGCTTTCCAGGAGGTTTTCCCATGAGGCTTTCCCACAGGGCTGTCCCACGTGCCACCGTGGTGTGAGTCGATCCTCGGCTTGAAAACGAAGCAGTGCAGGGAAACAGGTTTCCCTGGAAAGGACTGAGACATCTGGAGGACTCTGGTAATGGTGGCACGACCCTGGAGTTCTGCTTGCCTTACTTGTGGAGAGTGCCGCCTCTTGAGATGCGAGGGGAACGCCGGAAATTCTTTCACGAGCACACAGGGAATGAATCCTTCCTCTCGAGCTAGGAGGCAGAAGGGGGCTCCTCTGGATGTGGGCGGGACTCTCGTGCTTCCTCTTGGGTGGAGACGGGTATGTCGGGGAATTTCTTGAGTTGCAGCAAGGGTGTGAAGGACCCTTTGGAAGTTCCAGAGTTTAGGTGTGATTAGCCTCGAGACGCCTCAGCGGAAATGGCTCTCATCTCGCTTGGAGGGGAGAACCTCCTGGATTTTCTCGAGTTGCGGCAGGTGCTCTTGACTTACGACAGGGACCTCAGGGACCCGCTCTGGTGGCCTCAGGAAAGGCCAGTCCCCAAGCGAGTTCCTCGGGGGCCTCTCGGGATTCCTCTCCCGTCGATGCCGGGGCCTAAGGCTGCCGGGAGCCAGTGTGAGGAAGCCCGCCCGTGACAAGGTTATGAGGAAGGAAGCTGACATACGCAAGGCGTGCTCAGACTTCAGGGACCCCTCTGGAAATTTTTAAGCATGTACCCCAACAAAAATCTGCCGGTTTTTGTGCTCTGCTTTTTCACTCTTCTGACCTTTTCTGGAAAAAGTCAATTCAGGGCGTTAGTCTTCTGCATTTGAAAGAGTGTTTCAATCCAAAAACCCTCTGATGGCTTTCTAGCCTGCCTGTAGAACTCGTACAGCTGCGCTTGTGATTGTTTGAGGCCTCCTGACCGCCGGAGGCACAGGAAGCTTAAAACATCCTAGGAATGCAGGAGCTTCTGAGGAGTCAGAATCTTTAGAATAGGACTGATTAAAAGTTTCATTTTTTGGGTCAATGCTTGCTGCCAAATTTTCATATCCTTTATTTTTAGATATAGTTGGTATGTGAAAAACAAGTAGTAGACCTGGTATTAGCAACATTAGATCTTTGAGTTAAGTACCTTCTTTGTTATAACCCACTGCACCTTTGTTCTATAGAGATGTAACTTTAGTGCTTTAAGGAGATGCAGATTAAAGAAAAACACTTCAGGGGAAACAAAATTAACATTCATTAAGGAAGAGAGCGAAAAAGTGTTAACAAGCCTCTTGGCCAGAAGATAATGTAAATTACCTGAGACCTTTTGTATACAAAATGATATACAGAAAGAATCTGGGTTGCGAACACTACATAATTTTGTGTTATCCATTGATCTCCATGTATTATCAAAAGTATAAAAGACCTGCTGAACAATAAAGGAGGAGGCCAGGGGCCGGGGGCCAGTTTCTCGGACCAGCTTCTCGAACTAGTCTCTCAGCCTGGTTTCTTGGGACTCTGGCTCCCCCTGTGTCTTTCTCCCTCTTTCGTTCTTCTCTACCTTTCCTTCTCTCTGCTCTTTACTATAACTTCAGGCTGAATCTCCACATGGAGTGCGGAGGCTCGCCAGGTCTACTTACTTGGCCTGGCTGTTAAGACCCGACATGAAAGGGAGCTTAAGGCGAGGCACCCTTAGATATTCAAGCGGGCGCCGGTGGCCCAACGTAGGTGGTGCAAATTCCTTGTCTGGAATTTTATTGGCCGTCCGCGAAAACCAAGCTATTCAGCACTCTTCCTCCACTTAATCTTCTTACTACACTATAGTTTCCTAATGTAATCTTACATTAATAAATAAACAAGTCTTTCCACACCAACGCCGTCCACCCTTCGAATTCCCTGGATCCACCGGGGCTGGACCCCGGCATAAGACCTTGTGTGGATTCGGTGCCGGAACCTGAGGATTCCTCTCCAGTGCTGACATGGATCTTGGGGTACTTCTGGAGTCTCCCCAGGGGAGTCAGTCCTCGTCTCGAGTGGGGGCATGCACGTGCGCTTTCCTCCCGAGCTGTAGCAGCAGTGTCACGCTTCCCTTCGCGAGGATCAAGGGATCTGTGGCTTTCCCACGAGGCTTTCCCACAGGGCTGTCCCATGTGCCACCGTGGTGTGAGTCGATCCTCGGCTTGAAAGTCGAGGCAGCGCAGGGAAAACAGGTTTCCCTGGAATGGACTGAGACATCTTGGGGACTCTGGGAATGGGGCCTGATCCTGGAGTTCTTCTCGCCTTTCCTGTGGAGAGCGCCTCCTCTTGAGATGCGACGGGAACGCTAGGAATTCTTTCCCGACCACGCAGGGAAAGGAACCCTCCTCTCGAGCTAGCAGGCGGAAACGGGGCCACTCTGGATATGGGCGGGACACTCCCATTCCTCTAGAGTGGAGACGGGTATGTCGGGGAACTTCTTGAGTTGCAGCAAGGGTGTGAAAGACCCTTTGGAAGTTCCAGAGTTTAAGTGTGATTACCCCCTACTTGCCTCAGCGGAAATGGGCGTCATCTCGTCTGGAGGGGAGAACCTCCTGGATTTTCTCGAGTTGTGGCAGGTGCTCTCGACTTACGAAGGGGCCTCAGGGATCCGTTCTGGTGGCCTCAGTAAAGGCCAGTCCCCATGGGAGTTGCTCGGGGGCCTCTCGGGATTCCTCTCCCGTCGATGCTGGGGCCTAAGACCTTGTGTGGACTCAGTGCCGGAACCTGAGGATTCCTCTCCAGTGCAGACATGGATCTTGAGGGTACTTCTGGATTCTCCCCAGGGCAGTCAGTCCTCGTCTCGAGTGGGGGCATGCACGTGCGCTTTCCTCCCGAGCTGTAGCAGCAGTGTCGCGCTTCCCTTCGCGTGGATCAAGGGATCTGTGTCTTTCCCTCGAAGCCTTCCCACGAGGCTTTCCCACAGGGTTGTCCCACGTGCAACCGTGGTGTGAGTCGATCCTCGGCTTGAAAGTCGAGGCAGTGCAGGGAAAACAGTTTTCCCTGGAATGGACTGAGATATCCGGGGGACTCTGGGAATGGTGGCACGACCCTGGAGTTCCTCTCGCCTTTCCTGTGGAGAGCGCTTCCTCTTGAGATGCAACGGGAACGCCGGGAATTCTTTCCCGACCACGCTGGGAAAGGATCCCTCCCCTCGAACTAGGAGGCGGAAACGGGGCTCCTCTGGATGTGGGCGGGACTCTCGTGCTTCCTCTCGAGTGGAGACGGGTATGTCGGGGAACTTCTTGAGTTGCAGCAAGGGATGTGAAGGACCCTTTGGAAGTTCCAGATGTTAGATGTGATTAGCCTCGAGACTCCTCAGCGGAAATGGGCCTCATCTCGCCTGGAGGGGAGAACCTCCTGGATTTTCTCGAGTTGCGTCAGGTGCTCTCGACTTACGACGGGGACCTCAGGGACCCGCTCTGGTGGCCTCAGGAAAGGCCAGTCCCCATGCGAGTTGCTCGGGGGCCTCTCGGGATTCCTCTCCTGTCGATGCCGGGGCCTAAGACCTTGTGTGGACTCGGTGCCGGAACCTGAGGATTCCTCTCCAGTGCTGACATGGATCTTGGGGTACTTCTGGTGTCTCCCCAGGGGAGTCAGTCCTCGTCTCGAGTGGGGGCATGCACGTGCCCTTTCCTCCCGAGCTGTAGCAGCAGTGTCATGCTTCCCTATGCGTGGATCAAGGGGTATGCGGCTTTCCCTCGAGGCTTTCCCACGAGGCTTTCCCACGAGGCTTTTCCACAGGGCTGTCCCACCTGTCACCATGTTGTGAGTCGATCCTCGGCTTGAAAGTCGAGGCAGTGCATTGAAAACAGATTTCCCTGGAATGTACTGAGACATCTGGGGGACTCTGGGAATGGTGGCACGACCCTGGAGTTCCTCTCGCCTTTCTTGTACAGAGAGCCTCCTCTTGAGATGGGTCGGGAACGCCGGAAATTCTTTCCCGACCACGAAGGGAAAGGATACCTCCTCTCGAGGTAGCAGGCGGAAACGGGGCCCCTCTGGATGTAGGCGGGACTCTCGTGCTTCCTCTCGAGGGGAGACAGTATGTCGGGGAACTTCTTGAGTTGCAGAAAGGGTGTGAAGAACCCTTTGGAAGTTCCAGAGGTAAGGTGAATATCCTGGAGACGCCTCAGCGGAAATGGGCCTCATCTCGCCTGGAGGAGAGAACCTCCTGGATTTTCTCGAGTTGCGGCAGGTGCTCTCGACTTATGACGGGGACCTCAGGGACCCGCTCTGGTGGCCTCAGGAAAGCCCAGTCCCCATGCGAGTTGCTCGGGGGCCTCTCGGATACCTCTCCCTTCGATGCTGGGGCCTAAGCCCTTGTGTGGAGTCCGGTGCCGGAACCTGAGGGTTCCTCTCCCTACTGACATGGATCTTGGGGTACTTCTGCAGTCTCCCCAGGGGAGTCAGTCCCCGTCTCGAGTGGGGGCATGCACGTGCGCTTTCCTCCCGAGCCGTAGCAGCAGTGTCACGCTTCCCTACGCGTGGATCAAGGGATCTGTGGCTTTCCCTCGAGGCTTTCGCACGAGGCTTTCCCACAGGGCTGTCCCACGTGCCATCGTGGTGTGAGTCGATCCTCGGCTTGAAAGTCGAGGCAGTGCAGGGAAAACAGTTTTCCCTGGAATGGACTGAGACATCCAGGGGACTCTGGGAATGGTGGCATGACCCTGAAGTTCCTCTCGCCTTTCCTGTGAAGAGCGCCTCCTGTTGAAATGCAACGGGAACGCCGGGAATTCTTTCCCGACCACGCTGGGAAAGGATCCCTCCTCTCGAGCTAGGAGACGGAAACGGGGCTCCTTTGGATGTGGGCGGGACTCTCGTGCTTCCTCTCAAGTGGAGACGGGTATGTCTGGGAACTTCTTGAGTTGCAGCAAGGGTGTGAAGGACCCTTTGGAAGTTCCAGATGTTAGATGTGATTAGCCTCGAGACTCCACAGCGGAAATGGGCCTCATCTTGCCTGGAGGGGAGAACATCCTGGATTTTCTCGAGTTGTGTCAGGTGCTCTCGACTTAAGACGGGGACCTCAGGGACCCGCTCTGGTGGCCTCAGGAAAGGCCAGTCCCCATGCGAGTTGCTCGGGGGCCTCTCGGGATTCCTCTCCCGTCGATGCCAGGGCCTAAGACCTTGTGTGGAGTCGGTGCCGGAACCTAAGGATTCCTCTCCAGTGCTGACATGGATCTTGGGGTACTTCTGAGGTCTCCCCAGGGGAGTCAGTCCTCGTCTCGAGGGGAGGCATGAACGTGGGCTTTCCTCCCGAGCTGTAGCAGCAATGTCACGCTTTCCTTCACGTGGATCAAGGGATCTGTGGCTTTCCCTCGAGGCTTTCACACGAGGCTTTCACAAGAAGCTTTCCCACAGGGCTGTCCCACGTGCCACCGTGGTGTGAGTCGATCCTCGGGTTGAAAGTCGAGGCAGTGCAGGGAAACAGGTTTCCCTGGAATGGACTGAGACATCTGGGGGACTCTGCGAATGGTGGCACGACACTGGAGTTCCTCTCGCCTTTCCTGTGGAGAGCGCCTCCTCTTGAATTGCGACGGGAACTCCGTGAATTCTTTCCAGACAACGCACGGAAAGGATCCAACCTCTGGAGCTAAGAGGCAGAAATGGGGCTCCTCTGGATGTGGGTGGGACTCTCGTGCTTCCTCTCGAGTGCAGACGGGTATGTCGGAGAACTTCTTGAGTTACAGCAAGGGTGTGAAGGACCCTTTGGAAGTTCCAGAGGTTAGGTGTGATTAGCCTCAAGACGCCTCAGCGGAAATGGGCCTCATCTTGCCTGGAGGGGAGAACCTCCTGGATTTTCTCGAGTTGCGGCAGGTGCTCTCGACTTATGACGGGGACCTCAGGGACCCGCTCTGGTGGACTCAGTAAAGGCCAGTCCACATGCGCGTTGCTCAGGGGCCTCTCGTTATTCCTCTCCCGTCGATGCCGGGGCCTACGACCTTGTGTGAATTCGGTGCCGGAACTTGAGGATTCCTCTCCAGTGCTGACATGGATCTTGGGGTACTTCTGGAGTCTCCTCAGGGGAGTCAGTCGTAGTCTCGAGTGGGGGCATGCACGTGCGATTTCCTCCAGAGCTGTAGCAGCAGTGTCACGCTTCCCTTCGCGTGGATCAAGGGATCTGTGGCTTTCCCTAGAGACTTTCCCACGAGGCTTTCCCACGGGGCTTTCCCACGAGGCTTTCCCACAGGGCTGTCCCACGTGCCACCGTGGTGTGAGTCGATCCTCGGCTAGAAAGTCAAGGCAGTGCAGAGAAAACAGGTTTCCCTGGAATGGACTGAGACATCTGGGGGACTCTGCGAATGGTGGCACGACCCTTGAGTTCCTCTCGCCTTTCCTGTGGAGAGCGCCTCATCTTGAGATGCGATGGAAACGCCGGGAATTCATTCCCAACCACACAGGGAAAGGATCCCTCCTCTCGAGCTACGAGGCGGACACGGGGTTCCTCTGGATGTGAGCGGAGCTCTTGTGCTTCCTCTCGAGTGGAGACGGGTATGTCATGGAAATTCTTGAGTTGCAGCAAGGGTGTGAAGGACCCTTTGGAAGTTCCAGAGATTAGGTGTGATTAGCCTCTAGACGCCTCACCGAAATGGGCCTCATCTCGCCTGGAGGGCAGAACCTCCTGGATTTTCTCGAGTTGCGGCAGGTGCTCTCGACTTACGACAGGGACCTCAGGGACCCGCTCTGGTGGCCTCAGGAAAGACCACTCCCCATGTGATTTGCTCGGGGGCCGCTCGGGATTCCTCTCCCATCGATGCCGGGCCCTAAGACCTTGTGTGGAGTCGGTGTCGGAAACTGAGAATTCCTCTGCAGTGCTGACAACGCTCTTGGGGTACTTCTGAAGTCTCCCCAGGGGAGTGAGTCCTCGTCTCCAGTGGGGGTATGCACGTGCGCTTTCCTCCCGAGCTGCTAGCAGCAGTGTCACGCTTCCCTTCCCGTGGATCATAGGATCTGTGGCTTTCCCTCGAGGCTTTCCCATGAGGCTTTCCCACGACGCTTTCCCACCAGGCTTTCCAACGAGGCTTTCCCCCAGTGATGTCCCACGTGCCACTGTGGTGTCAGTCGATCCTCGGTTTGAAAGTCGAGGCAGTGCCGGGGAAACAGGCTTCCCTGGAATGGACTGAGACATCTGGGGGACTCTGGGAATGGTGACAGGACCCTGGAGTTCCTCTCGCCTTTCCTGTGGAGAGCACCCCCTCTTGATATGTGACGGGAACGCCGGGAATTCTTTTCCGAACACGCAGGGAAAGGATCCCTCCTGTCCAGCTAGGAGGCGGAAACAGGGCTCCTCTGGATGTGGGCGGGACTCTCGTGCTTCCTGTCGAGTGGAGACGGGTATGTCAGGGAACTTCTTGAGTTGCAGCAAGGGTGTGAAGGGCCCTTTGGAAGGTCCAGAGGTTAGGTGTGATTAGCCTCGAGTCGCCTCTGCGGAAATGGGGCTCATCTCGTCTGGAGGGAAGAACCTCCTGGATTTTCTCGAGTTGTGGCAGGTTCTCTCGACTTTTGACGGGGACCTCAGGGACTCGCTCTGGTGGCCTCAGGAAGGCCAGTCCCCATGCGAGTGGCTCGGGGGCCTCTCGGGATTTCACTCCCGTCGATGCCGGGGCCTAAGGCCTTGTGTGGAGTCGGTGTCGGAACCTGAGGATTCCTCTCCAGTGCTGACATGGAACTTGGGGTACTTCAGGAGTCTCCCAAGGGGAGTCAGTCCTCGTCTCGAGTGTGGGCATGCAAGTGCGCTTTCCTCCCGAGCTGTAGCAGCATTGTCTCGCTTCCCTTCGCTTGGATCAAGGGATCTGTGGCTTTCCCTCGAGGCTTTCCCATGAGGCTTTCCCACGAGGCTTTCCCACAGGGTTGTCCCACGTGCCACCATGGTGTGAGTCGATCCTCGGCTTGAAAATCGAGGCACTGCAGGGAAAACAGGTTTCCCTGGAATGGACTGAGACATCTGGGGGACTCAGGGAATGGTGGTACGACCGTGGAGTTCCTCTCGCCTTTCCTGTGGAGATCGCCTCCTCTTGAGATGCGCCGGGAACACTGGTAACTCTTTCCCGATCACTGAGGGAAAGGATCCCTCCTCTCGAGCTAGGAGGCGGAAACGGGGCTCCTCTGAATTTGGGCGGGACTCTCGTGCCTTCCTTTCGAATGGAGACGGGTATGTTGGGGATCTTCTTGAGTTGCAGCAAGGGTGTGAAGGACCCTTTGTAAGTTCCAGAGGTTAGGTGTGATTAGCCTTGAGACACCTCAGCGGAAATGTTCTTCATCTCGCCTGGAAGGGAGAACTTCCTGGATTTTCTCAAGTTGCAGCAGGTGCTACGGACTTAGGACGGGGAACTCAGGGACCCGCTCTGGTGGTCTCAGGAAAGGCCAGTCCCCATGCGAGTTGCTCGGGCGCATCTCGGGAATCCTCTCCCATTGGTGCCGGGGCCTAAGACCTTGTGTGGAGTCGGTGCCTGAAACTGAGGATTCCTCTCCAGTGCTGACATGGATCTTGGAGTACTTCTGGAGTCTCCCCAGGGGAGTCAGTCTTAGTCTCGAGTGGGGCATGCACGTGCGCTTTCCTCCCGAGCTGCAGCAGCAGTGTCACGGTTCCCTTCGCGTGGATCAAGGGATCTGTGGCTTTCCCTCGAGGCTTTCCCAAAGGGCTGTCCCACGTGCCACCGTGGTGTGAGTAGATCCTCGTCCTGAAATTCGAGGCAGTGTAGGGAAACAGGTTTCCCTGGAATGGACTGAGATATCTGGGGGACTCTGGGAATGGTGGCACGACCCTGGAGTTCCGCTCGCCTTTCCTGTGGAGAGCGCCTCCTCTTGAGATGCGACGGAACCCCCGGGAATTCTTTCCCGACGACGCAGGGAACGGATCCCTCTCCTCGAGCTAGGAGGCGGAAACGGGGCTCCTCTGGATTGTGCGGGACTCTCGTGCTTCCTCTTGATTGGAGACGGGTATGTCGGGGAACTTCTTGAGTTGCAGCAAGGGTGTGAAGGACCCTTTGGAAGTTCCAGAGGTTAGTTGTGATTAGCCTGGGGAAGCCTCAGAGGAAATGGGCCTCATCTACCCTGGAGGGGAGAACCTCCTGCATTATCTCGAGTTGGTGCAGGTGTTCTGGAATTTATGACGGGACCTCAGGGACCCGCTCTGGTGGCCTCAGGAAAGGCCAGTCCCCATGGCGAAATGCTCGGGGCCTCTCGGGATTCCTCTCCCGTCGATGCCGGGCCTACGACCTTGTGTGGAGTCGGTGCCGGAACCTGAGGATTCCTCTCCAGTGCTGACATGGATCTTGGGTACTTCTGGAGTCTCCACAGGGGAGTCAGTCCTCGTCCCGAGTAAGGGCATGCACGTGAACTTCCTCCCGAGCTGTAGCAGCAGTGTCACCCTCCCCTTCGCTGTGGATCAACGGATCTGTGCTTCCTCGAGCTTTCCACAGATTCACGAGGCTTTCCCACAGGGCTGTCCCACGTGCCACCGTCGTGTGAGTCAATCCTCGGCTTGAAAGTCGAGGCAGTGCAGGGAAAACAGGTTTCCCTGGAATGGCCTGAGACATCTGGGGGACTCTTGGAATGGTGGAACGACCCTGGAGTTCCTCACGCCTTTCCTGTGTGAAGCGTCTCCTCTTGAGATGCGACGGGAACGCCGAGAATTCTTTCCGACACGCAGGGAAAGGATCCCTCCTCTCGAGCTATGAGGCGGAAACGGCTCCTCTGGATGTGGGCGGACTCTCGTGCTTCCTCTCGAGTGGAGATGGTATGTCGGGGAACTTCTTGTGTTGCAGCAAGGATGTTGAAGGTCGTTTTGGAAGTTCCAGAGTTTAGGTGTGATTAGCCTGGGGACGCCTCAGAGGAAATGGCCTCATCTCGTCCTGGAGGGCAGAACCTCCTGGAATTTCTCGAGTTGCGTGCAGTGCTCTCGACTTATGACGGGGATCTCAGGGACCCGCTCTGATATCCTCAAGAAAGGCCAGTCCCCATGCTAGTTACTCGGGGCCTCTCGGGATTCCTCTCCCGTCGATGCCGGGGCCTAAGACCTTGTTTGGAGTCGGTGCCGGAACGTGAGGATTCATCTCCAGTGCTGACGTGGATCTTGGGGTACTTCTGGAGTCTCCCCAGGGGAATCAGTCCTCGTCTCAAGTTGGGGCATGCACGTGCGCTTTCCTCCCGAGCTGTAGCAGCAGTGTCACACTTCCCTTCGGGTTGATCAAAGCAACTGGGGCTTTCCCTCGAGGCTTTCTCATGAGGCTTTCCTTCGAGGCTTTCCCACAGGGCTGTCCCACGTGCCACCGTGGTGTGAGTCGATCCGCTTGAAAGTCGAGGCAGTGCAGGGAAAACAGGTTTCCCTGGAATGGACTGAGACATCTGGGGACTCTGGGAATGGTGGCACGACCCTGGAGTTCCTCTCTCCTTTCCTGTGGAGAGCGCCTCCTCTTGAGATGCGACGGGAACGCCGGGAATTCTTTCCCGACCACACAGGGAAAGATCCTTCCTCTCGAGCTATGAGGCGGAAACGGGGCTCCTCTGGATGTGGGGCGGGACTCTCGTGCTTCCTCTCGAGTGGAGACGGGTATGTCGGGAACTTCTTGAGTTGCAGCAAGGATGTGGAAGGTTCCAGAGGTTAGGTGTGATTAGCCTGGGGACGCCACAGAGGAAACGGGCCTCATCTCGCCTGGAGGGGAGAACCTCCTGGATTTCTCGAGTTGCGCAGTTGCTCTCGACTTATGCCGGGGACTCAGGGACCCGCTCTGATGTCCTCAGGAAAGGCCAGTCCCCATGCTAGTTGCTCGGGCCTCTCGGATTCTTCTCCCGTCGATGCCGGGCCTAAAAACCTTGTTTGGAGTCGGTGACGGAATGTGAGGATTCCTCTCCAGTGCTGACGTGGATCTCGGGCTACTTCTGGAGTCTCCCCAGGGGAGTCAGTCCTCGTCTCGAGTGGGGCATGCACGTGCGCTTTCCTCCCGAGCTGTAGCAGCAGTGTCTCGCTTCCCTTCGCGTGAATCAAAGCAACTGTGGCATTCCTTGAGGCTTTCCCACGAGGCTTTCTCTCGAGGCTTTCCCACGAGGCTTTCCCACAGGGCTGTCCCACGTGCCACCGTGGTGTGAGTCCATCCTCGGCTTGAAAGTAGAGGCAGTGCAGGGAAAACAGGTTTCCCTGGAATGGACTGAGACATCTGGGGACTCAGGGAATGGTGGTACGACCCTGGAGTTCCTCTCGCCTTTCCTGTGGAGATCGCCTCCTCTTGAGATGCGCCGGGAACACTGGTAACTCTTTCCCGATCACTGAGGGAAAGGATCCCTCCTCTCGAGCTAGGAGGCGGAAACGGGGCTCCTCTGGATGGGCGGACTCTCGTGCTTCCTCTCGATTGGAGACGGGTATGTTGGGGAACTTCTTGAGTTGCAGCAAGGGTGTGAAGGACCCTTTGGGAAGTTCCAGAGTTAGGTGTGATTAGCCTGAGACAGCCTCAGAGGAAATGGGCCTCATCTCGCCTGGAGGGAGAACCTCCTGGATTATCTCGAGTTGGCGCAGGTTCTA
>NW_017217380.1:0-12569 GCF_001704415.2 Capra hircus | reverse complement strand
GTGCCTCGACCAGGTGACCCAGCATGACACCTGGCCCCCTCAGACACACTCCCGCAGCAGTCCCCATGGGCAGGACTGCTCTCAACTAGGAATGTGTTTGCAAGGCCAGGAAACTGCAGGGAGACACAAGGCCCTGATTCTGGAATTAGTCTGTTGGAACAGGCCTGCAGGTCTTCTGTCTAACAAGCCAAACACTTGCTGCAAGATACAGGCCTGAAAACACACTCTTGGGCTGCCTTTCCTTCCTCCAAGGAAGAGAGTTTTCTCAGCCTCCTGTGGGCTGAGAGTCACACAGGGCTGAAAAGCACTTGCTGGGAGATTCTTTTTCATTGGCCATGGCCCCTGAGGCCCTGTGCTTCAGGGAGGGCTCCCTCCCTCCCAGGGAAAGTCAAAGGAAGCTCCAAACGGCTGTTCAATCATGTTTCTGAGAGAGTCATTGCCAAGGCAGGTTTCTAAGAAGTTCAAGGGTCCCAAGGAGAGAGGGGTCTAGAATTCTCAAGGAGGAAGAAGGACAAACTGTTTTCCCTCTACATTCCTTAGGATTATATAACAATCATGCATCCTTCTTGAGGACGGTCTCTGGAAAAAACCTTCTGGCTAATCCTGTTATCTTAAAATGTAAATTATGGGAGTAGGTCTAGTGAGTCTTTACAACCTCCAGACATTCTTTGTTCGTCATAACTTATTGGAGAGTATATAACTCCATTACTAACACTAGCAAGGGGGTACGTTTTCTGCCCCTTGTGATGTCTCTGTCAGAAGCTTTCTCTATCTCCTTTATCCTTTAATAAAACTCTATTGCACAAAAGCTCTGAGCAATCAAGCCTCGTCTTGGGCCCTGGATTGAATTCTTCTCCTCCATAAGCCAAGAATCCCAGCATCTTTTCGTGGTTCAGCAACAATATTTCATTTCCTCTGCAGGAGAGAGCTAGTGAGCTTAGGTCTGTCTGGAACATTCTTGGATCCTGTGGGGAAAATATCCTGTGCACACATCTGGATACTGGGCCTAGAGGCCAAAATTTGCATTTCTTTCCCGGGGAGCCCTAACGTGGTGTGACTTAGCAACTGCTTGAAATCCATCCCATTGCTGTTTTCCTCCTTCTGACAGAGCTGGCTTTGTTCCCTGCTTTGGGATATCTCAACCGAAGGGCCGGTCCATAGCTACTCGCCTGGGGCCCATTGGATGTGCAAGGTGCCCTCGACTAGGTGACCCTAGCATGGCACTCAGCCCGCTCAACACACTCCCGAGGCTTCTTTCTCATGGGAAGCACTGCTCCAACCTAGGAATGTGTCTGCAATGCTTGGAAAGTGCAGTGAGACACACAGCCCTGACTCTGCAATTGAGGCCCTCAGAGCAAGCCTGCAGCTCTGATGTCTGAGAAGCAAAACACTTGCTGCAAAGAGAGGCCTGAAAACACACTCTCTGTGGATGACTTTCCTTCCTCTAAGGAAGATAGTTTTCCCAGTCTCCTGCTTCCTGAATGTCACACAGCTGGAATGCGCTTGCTTGGAGGTCGTGATTCAGTGGCAATGACCCCTGAGGCCCTTTGCCAGGGAGGGCTCCCACACTCACAGGCAAATCAAAGCAACTTCCAAGTGAGTCAGCTCTTCACATCAAGTGGCCAAAGTATTGGAGTTTCAGGTTCAGTATTAGTCCTTCCAATGTAATTCAGACCTGATTTCCTTTAGGATGGAGTGGTTGCGTCTCCTTGTAGTCTAAGCGACCTACAAGCATCTTCTTCAACACCACAGTTCAAAAGCATCTAATTTTCAGCTGTCACTTTCTTTATAGTACATCTTTCATATCCATCCATGACATATGGAAAAACCATAGCCTTGACTGGATGGATCTTTGTTGGCAAAGCAACGTCTCGGCTTTTTAATATGCTGTCTAGTTTGGTCATCACTTTTCTTCCAAGTCATAAATATGTTTTAAGTTCATGGAGGCAGCCATCACCTGCAGTGATTTCCAAGCCCCCCAAAATAGTCTGCTGCTGTTTCCAATGTTTCCCATCTATTTGCCATGAAGTGATGAGACTGGATGCAATGATTTTAGTTTTCTGAATGCTGAGCTTTAAGCTAACTTTTTCACTCTCCTCTTTCACTTTCATCAGAAGACTCTTTAGTTCTTCTTCACTTTCTGCCATAAGGGTGGTGTCATCTGCATATCTGAGATTCTTGATATTTCTCCCAGCAATCTGGATTCCAGCGTGTGCTTCCTCCAGCCCAGTGTTTCTCATGATGTACTCTGCATATAAGTTAAATAAGCAGGGTGACAATACACTGCCTTGACATATCCTTTTCCTATTTTAGAACCAGTCTGTTGTTCCATGTCCAGTTTCGAACTGTTTCTTCCTGACCTGCATACAGGTTTCTCAAGAGACAGGTCAGGTGGTCTGGTATTCCCATCTCTTTCAGAATTTTTCCCAGTTTATTGTGATCCACACAGTCAAAGGCTTGGCATAGTCAATAAAGCAGAAATAGATGTCTTTTTTTCTGGAACTCTCTTGCTTTTTCAAATGATCCAGTGGATGTTGGCAGTTTGATCTCTGGTTTCTCTGCATGTTTTAAATCCCTCTTGAACATTTGGAAGTTCACAGTTCATGTGAACTTGGAGAATTTTGAGCATTACTTTACTAGTGTGTGAGATGAGTGCAATTGTGCAGCAGCTTGAATATTCTTTGTCATTGCCTTTCTTTGGATTGCGAATGAAAACTGACCTAATGACTAATGTTTTCAATTGCATATGCTGAAAGAACTGGCTGTGCAGTTTTGAAGAAAAAAAAAATCATTTTAACCCATTTTCTCTGAAGTGCAAGGCATATCATGGCCATCCCTGAATCATAAAGTCACCTTTCTTTATGTAGTCATAGTTTCATGCCTAAATTATAGGCCAACTCATGCTCAAATGGACTCTGATGTCAGGGCAGATCAACTAATAAAAAGCTTGGATTGTCCCTCTGGAGGAAAGTGAGATCTTTGTCCACGAGAAGAATCTGAAGGTTAAGGGAACTTGCAAGAGTGGGAAAGCTTAGTCCATCCTACATGTACCAAAATCTTAAATAAGGCTTATTTGCTTTACCGAAGTAAACAAACAGATGATGAAAACAATTATAAATCAATGAAAGGTAAAGAAACTCATAGTCTGTTATCAAAAATTGCATTCTAAGAAAACTTTGTTCTCTTAACTAGAGAGGAGACTAAATTCCATCTGGTACCAGCCTTACCAGAAGACAAACAAACAAACAAACAAATTATCGGTAAGCTTAAAAAATGTATATTCCATATATCTTGAAGTAGCAGTATTTCTGTAAAGGCATCAGTGTGAAATCATAGAAGACATGGTTAAAACCTGATTAAATAGAAATTGACAATGTAATCTGGTCACTGCTGCGACTTGAAATGCTTTAATATGATAACTGAATTATAACTGACAGCATTTGACCAGGACATATCAGATTTTCACGGATGTCAGATAATTTCTAGGATATCTATATTAGAACTGAAGGAATCTTTGAACCTAGGAAAGAAAACAACAGTCTCAAAGGCCCTTGCTGAATATCTATCAGCAAGGAATGTCTTTGCAAGGATCGCAAAATGAAGGGAAAATACACCACCTGCCTCTGCAACTTCGGTCCTCTGAGCAGATCTGGAGTCTCCCTTTGTATAAGCTAACCTGTTCCTTCCAAATAGAGGTTTGCAACACAAAACAAGTGGCCGCCTATTCTTCCTCGAAGGAGGATCTCTTCCCCACATCCTGCGAACTCCCTTTCCCAGCCTCCAGGAAAAGCGCGTCTTGCATTCCTTTCAGAAAATCCTATGACGGAAAGCCTGGTAGGCTGCAGTCCGTGGGTCGCTGAGGTCGGACACGACTGAGCGCACTGCACTTTCATTTTCACTTTCATGCATTGGAGAAGGCAATGGCAACCCACTTACTGTTCTTGCCTGGAGAATCCCAGGACGGGGGAGCCTAGTGGCTACCGTCTATGCGCTCGCACAGAGTCGAACACGACTGAAGCAACTTAGCAGCAGCAGCCAGCAGCAGTCCTTTCTTAGGCAGTTATCCCTGAGATTGGACCTGGAAAGGCAGAGCACCTCCACACACACGTCTTTTCTGTCCCCTTTCCTCTGGAGGAGAGCTCTAGTGAGCCTAGGTCTGTCAGGAAAATTCTTGGCTTTGACGGATCCACCCAGTGTGTGAACCTGCATACCCGACCTAGGGCCACAGGCACCTGTTTTGCTCGAGTGGGTCCTGGAGGGTGCAGCATAGCAAGAGCTTAAAAATCCATCCAATTTGTCTTTTTTTTTAACCTCGGGAGAACGAGTTTGCTCCACCTCCACCCTTTGGCAGTGTGGAGGGAAGAGGGCACCACCCTCTCCCAAAGGGGACATAGGGCCTACCAGGAGAGAAAGGCCCCTTGAGGAGCTGAGCCCAGGTAGGCAGCCAGTGATGTCAAGCACACTCCGCTGCTTGCTTCTTCATGGGCACTCCCACGATCTGCTAGGAATGTCTTTGCAAGGATCTCAAAGGAAGGGAGATACATGGCCCTGTCTCTGGAACTTCAGTCCTCTGAGCAGATCTGGAGGTCTTGAGTTGTATAAGCAAACCTGTTCCTTCCAAATAGAGGCTTGCAAACACACCCCCGGTGGTTGCCTCTTCTCCCGAAGAAGTCTTTCTTTCCCCACATGCTGCAACTCCTGTCCAACCTCCAAGAATAGCGCTTCTTGCCATTCCTTTCTTAGAGCAGTTATCCCTGAGCTTGGGCCGTAGGAGTAGCCCCACACTCACAGGGAAAGGCAAAGACTCCTCCATACATCTCCTCTATCCCTTGCTCTGGAGGAGAGCTCTAGTGAGCCTAGGTCTTTCAGGAAAATTCTTGGCTTGGACAGGATCTCACCCTGTTTGTAACCTGCATACCCAACAGGGCCACAGAGCACCTGTTTCAGTAAAGTGGGCCCTGAAAGGGTGCAGCCTAGCAAGAGCTTGAAAACCCATTCAATTGCTGTTTTGTACCTCTGACAGAGCGAGCTTGGCTCCACCCTTGGCAGTGAGGAGAAAAAGGCATGACACCCTCCCCAAGGGACATGGGCCTACTTCGAGAGAAAGGCCCTTGTGGAGATGAGCCAGGAAGGCACACAGTCGTGTCAAACACACTCCCACTGCTTGCTTCTTCAGGGCACTCCCGCTATCAGCTAGGAATGTCTTTGCAATGATCACAAAGGAAGGGAGATACAGGGCCCTGCTTCTGGACCTCCGGTGCTCTGAGCAAATCTCGAGTCTCCCGTTGTTGTCAAGGTCAAGGTAATTCAAGTTCAAGGTCAAGTTCAAGTTCAAGGTCAAAGTATGAAGTTCAAAGTCAAGATTCAAGTCGAAGTCAAGGTCAAGGTCAAGTTCAAGTTTCAGGTCAATTCAGAGTCAAGTTCAATTCAAGTTCAAGGTCAAGGTCAAGTTCAAGTTGAAGTTCGAAGAGTCAAGGTCAAGTTCAAAAGTTCAAGTTCAAGTTCAAGTTCAAGGTCAAGTCAAGTTCAAGGTCAAGTTCAAGTTCAAGTTTCAAAGTTCAAGGTCAATTCAAGTTCAAAAGTTTCAAAGTTCAAGTTCAAGGTCAAGGTCAAGGTCAAGGTCAATTTCAAGTCAAGGTCAAAGGTCAAGGGTCAAGGTCAAGTTCAACTTCAAGGGCAGGCAAGGCAAGCCAAGACCAAGGCAAGGGCAAGGGCAAGGGCAAGGCCCAGGCCAAGGCAAAGGCCAAGGCCACCAAAGCGAAGCCCAAACCCCGTAACGCCTGACAAAAGGCAGAAGCCACTAGGCCCCTGTGCAGAGGAAGCCACTGAAGGCAGCAAGGCCACAGAGCTCCCCGACTCCCATTCCCACAGGAAGATGTGAGGATAAAGGGCCTCATCCGAGCACAGCACCCGCTCCCACCACCCCGCAACCCCGGCCCCCGCCCCCCGCAGCACGCCCCCTGAAACAACACTGTCTTCCCAGAAAAGAGAACGGAGAAGCCATGTGTGTGCCAAAGGAGCAAGATGAACGAACGATGCCACGCCCTCCGAATTTGGGCACACCTGACGCCTCGGAACCCCAGGCCTGGCCGATGGGTCCCAGCCGTTCTCGGGTAGGAGGGGGGTCAACACATTGGCCGAGAGCCCTTGCCCAGGCCACCCGCAAATCCCCTGAGATGTGATCCGACCACAGGGACCGAGGGCAAACGTACCGCTTGAGGTGCTGGAGGAGCCGAACCAAGCCATGGTGGGAGAGGCACACGGGCACGCTGCAGACTGCTGGCCGAGTGGGCGGGGACCCAGCAGCTTAGGACTCTGGAGAACGGGAGGCGTCTCCGCCACCATTGACGTCAATAGGGTTTGGGTGGGTAGATGGTGGGCGTCGCCCCTGGCTCTTTCCAAGCAGAGACCCTGGACGGAGTCCCGTGGAGCGAGTGGCTTTTCCCGGGCACGGCTGAGCCCTGGACCGCCAAAGATCCCCGTTGGGGTGGGCGGGCAGTTCGGCGCTTGGTTTGTGGCCCTCCTCGCAGCGGGGGTGGGATCAACCCCGGTGGATCAATCAGGGGCCCTCAGCAGTGCCAAGGGAGCTCACCGCCAGGAAACGCCCCAAGGTCCCTTTGAATTGGCCACCAACGCCCTTTTCCAGCCTGCCTTGCCTGGATTCCCCGCCTTTTCACATTCCACAGGTCCCTGGGCCTCGACTGTCCACCGCTGGCTCCTCCGAGGCATTCCGGACACCAGACGCTCTCTCCAGCGCTTCCACCTAGATGCCTCGCTGTCCTCGCCTCCGTTTGCCCCATGCCCCCTCCCCAACTCCTCCATGGGCTCTTGGCATCCTTTCCTACAGCAGTCCCAGAGTGCCACCGCCGAGGGCTTTGATTGCCTGGAGCCAAGGCTCCGGCCAGAGACCTGAGGGGCCAGCGTCTGGACTGGCAGCTAATGCCATTTGGGGCTTTTCTCACGTGGAGCCTGAGGCCCGCACCTCCACGGGCACCCCCCAGCGCGAGTGCCCTGGAGACACCCGCCCAAGGGGACAGTGTATCCCCTACTGTGGGAAGGAGGTTCCTGTTTTCCCTGCACTGGTTCGACTTTCACGCGAGGATCGACTCACACCATGGTGGCAAGTGAATAGCCCGTGTGGGAAAGCCTCATGGGAAAGACTCCAGGAAAGCCACAGATTCCTTGATCCACGAGAAGGGAAGCGTGACACTGCTGCTACGGCTCGGGAGGAAAGCGCACGTGCATGACCCCACTCGAGCCGAGGACTGACGCAAGCTTGGAGACTCCAGAAGTACGCCAAGATCCATGTCAGCACTGGAGAGGAATCCTCAGGTTCCGGTCCCGACTCCACACAAGGTCTTAGGCCCGGCATCGACGGGAGAGGAATCCTGAGAGGCCCCCTAGTACCTCGCATGGGGACTGGCCTTTCCTGAGGTCACCAGAGCGGGTCCCTGAGGTCTTCGTCGTAACTCGAGAGCACCTGCCACAACTCGAGAAAATCCAGGAGGTTCTCCCCTGCAGGCGAGATGAGGCCCGTTTCCACTGAGGTGTCTCCAGGCTAATCACACGTGACTCTGAACTTCTAAAGAGTCTTTCACAGTCATGCTGCAACTCAAGAAGTTCCCCGACATACCCGTCTCCACTCAAGAGGAAGCACGAGGGTCCCGCCACATCCAGAGGAGCTCCGTTTCCGGCTCGTAGCTCGAGATGAGGGATCCTTTCCCTACTTGGTCGGGAAAGAATTTCCGGCATTCCCATCGTATCTCAAGAGGAGGCGCTCTCCAAAGGAAAGGGAGAGGAACTGCAGGGTCGTGCCACCATTCCAAGACTCCCCCAGATGTCTCAGTCCATTCCATAGGAACCTGTTTTCCCTGCACTGCCTCGGCTTTCACGCCGAGGATCGATTCACACCACCGAGACACGTGGGACAGCCCTGTGGAGAGCCTCGTGGGAAAGACTCGAGGGAAAGTCACAGATCCCTTGGTCCACGCAAGCAGAAGCGTGACACTGCTGCTACAGCATGGGAGGAAAGGGCACGCTCATGCCCCCACTCGAGACGAGGCCTGAATCCCCTGGGGAGACTCCAGAGGTAGCCCAAGATCCATGTCAGCACTGGAAAGGAATCCTCAGGTTCCGGTACCGACTGCACACAAGGTCTTAGGCCCCGACATCGACAGGAGAGGAATCCGAGAAGCCCCCGAGCAACTCGCATGGGGACTGGCCTTTCCTCAGGCCACCAAAGCGGGTCCTTGGTCCAGGTCGTAAGTCGAGAGCACCTGCCGCAACTCGAGAATATCCAGGAGGTTCTCCCCTTCAGGTGAGCTGAGGCCCATTTCCGCTAAGGCGTCACGAGGCTAATCACACCTAAACTTTCGAACTTCCAAAGAGTCCTTCACACCCTTGCTTCAACTCAAGAAGTTCCCCGACATACCCGTCTCCACTTGAGAGGAAGCACAAGAATCCCGCCCATATCCAGTGGAGCCCCTTTTCTGCCTCATAGCTCGAGAGGAGGGATCCTTTCATGGTCGGGAAAGAATTCCCGGCGTTCCCGTCGCATCTCAAGAGGAGGCGCTCTCCACAGGAAAGGCGAGAGGAACTCCAGGGTCATGCCACCATTCCCAGAGTCCCCCAGATGTCTCAGTCCATTCCAGGGAAACCTGTTTTCCTGGCACTGCCTCCACTTTCAAGCCGAGGATCGACTCACATCACGGTTGCACGAGGGAAAGCCCTGTGGGAAAGCCTCGTGGAAAGCCTCGTGGGAAACGCTCGAGGGAAAGCCACTGATCCCTTGATCCACACGAAGGGAAGCGTGACACTGCTGCTACAGCTCTGGAGGAAAGCACACGTGCAACCCCCCTCGAGACGAGGACTGACTCCCCTGGGGAGACTCCAGAAGTACCCCAAGATCCATGTCAGCACTGGAGAGGAATCCTCAGGTTCCGGCACCGACACGACACAAGGTCTTAGGGCCCGGCATCAATGGGAGAGGAATTCCGAAAGGCCTCTGAGCAACTCGCATGGGTACTGGCCTTTCCTGAGGCCACCAGAGCGGGTCCCTGAGGTCCCCGTCCTAAGTCGAGAGCACCTGCCGCAACTCGAGAAAATCCAGGAGGTTCTCCCCTCCAGGCGAGATGAGGCCCTTTTCCGCTGAGATGTCTCGAGTCTAATCACACCTAAACTCGGGAACTTCGAAAGGGTCCTTCACACCTTTGCTTCAACTCAAGAAGTTCCCGACATACCGTCTCCACTCGAGAGGAAGCACGAGAGTCCAGCCCACATTCAGATGAGCCGTGTTTCCGCCTCCTAGCTCGAGAGGAGGATCCTTCCCTGCGTGTCCGGAAAGAATTCCGGCGTTCCCGTCGCATCTCAAAGAGGAGGGCTCTAAACAGTAAAGTGAGAGGAACTCCAGGTCGTGCCACCATTCCCTGAATGCCCCGATGTCTCAGTCCATTCCAGGGAAACCTGTTTACCCTGCACTGCCTCGACTTTCAATCCGAGGATAGAGTCACACCACGGTGGCACGTGGGAGACCTGTGGGAAAGCCTCGAGGAAAGCCTCGTGGGAAAGCCTCGAGGTAAAGCCACAGATCCCTTGATCCACGTGAAGGGAAGCGTGACACTGCTGATAGAGCTTGGAAGGTAAGCGCACGGGCATGCCCCCACACGAGACGAGGACTGACTCCCAGGGAGACTCCAGAAGTACCCAAGATCCATGTCAGCACTGGAGAGAAATCCTCAGGTTCAGCACCGACTCCACACAAGGTCTTAGGCCTGGCATCGATGGCAGAGCAATACGAGAGGCCCCGAGCAACTCGCATGGGACTGACCTTTCCTGAGGCCACCAGACGGGTCCCTTTGGGCCCCGTCGTAAGTCGAGGCACCTGCCGCAACTCGAGAAAATCCAGGAGGTTCTCCCCTCTAAGCGAGATGATGCCCATTTCCAGAGAGGCGTCTCGAGGGTAATCACATCTAACCTCTGGAACTTCCAAAGGATCCTTCACACCCTTGCTGCAACTCAAGAAGTTCCCCGACATACCCGTTTCCACTCGAGAGGAATGAGGAGAGTCCCTCCCTCATCCAGAGGAGCCCCGTTTCCGCCTCCTAGCTCGTGAGCTGGGATCCTTTCCCTGCGTGGTCGGGAAAGAATTCCCGGCGTTCCCGTCGCATCTCAAGAGGAGGGCTCTCCACAGGAAGGCGAGAGGTAATCCAGGGTCGTGCCACCATTCCCAGAGTCCCCCAGATGTCTCAGTCCATTCCAGGGAAACCTGTGTTCCCTGCACTGCCACGACTTTAAAGCGAGGATCGACTCACACCACGGTGGCTTGTGGGACAACCCTGTGGGAAAGCCTCGTGGGCAAGCCTCGAGGGAAAGCCACAGATCCCTTGATCCACGGGAAGAGAAGCGTGACACTGCTGCTACAGCTCGAGAGGAAATCGCACGTGAATGCCCCAATTCGAGACGAGGACTGACTCCCCTCTGGAGACTCCAAAAGTACCCCAAATCCATGTCAGCACTGGAGAGGAATCCTCAGGTTTTGCAGCGATTCCACACAAGGTCTTAGGCCCCGGCATCGACGGGAGAGGAATCCCGAGAGGCCCCAGAGCAACTCGCATGGGGACTGGCCTTTCCTGAGGCCAACAGAGCGGGTCCCTGAGTCCCCGTCGTAAGTTGAGAGCACCTGCCGCAACTCGAGAAAATCCAGGAGGTTCTCCGCTCCACGGGAGATGAGGCCCATTTCCGCTGAGGCGTCTCGAGGCTAATCACACCTAACTCTGGAACTTACAAAGGTCCTTCACACCTTGCTGCAACTCAGAAGTTCCCGACATACCCGTCTCCACTCGAGGGAAACACGAGAGTCCCGCCTCATCCAGAGAAGCCCCGTTTCCGCCTCCTAGCTCGAGAGGAGGGATCCTTTCCCTGCGTGTTCGGAAAGAATCCCGGCGTTCCTGTTGCATCTCAAGAAGAGGCGCTTCCACAGGAAAGCGAGAGGAACTCCAGGGTCGTGCACCATTCCCAGAGTCTCCCAGAGTCTCAGTTCATTCCAGGGAAACTGTTTTCCCTGCACTGCCTCGACTTTCAAGCCGAGTATGGACTCACACCACAGTGACTCGTGGGACAGCCCTGTGGGAAAGCCTCGTGGGAAAGCCTCGAGGGAAAGCCTCAGATCCCTTGATCCACGTGAAGGGAAGCGTGACACTGCTGCTACAGCTCGGGAGAAAAGCGAACGTGCATGCCCCCACTCGAGACGAGGACTGACTCCCCTGGGGAGACTCCAGACGTACCCCAAGATCCATGTCAGCACTGGAGAGGAATCCTCAGGTTCCGGCACTGACTCCACACAAGGTCTTAGGCCCCGGCATCGACGGGAAAGGAATACCGAGATGCCGGAAGCCAATGTGAGGAATCCCGCCCGTGACAAGGTCATGAGGAAGGAAGCTGACATACGCAAGGCGTGCTCAGACTTCAGGGACCCCTCTGGAAATTCCTAAGCATGTACCCCAACAAAAATCTGCCGGCTTTTGTGCTCTGCTTTTCCACTCTTCTGACATTTTCTGGAAAAAGTCAATTCAGGGCTTTAGTCTTCTGCATTTGAAAGAGTGTTTCAATCCAAAAACCCCTCCGATGGCTTTCTAGCCTGCCTGCAGGACTCTGCGAGTGTGATTGTTTGAGGCCTCCTGACCGCAGGAGGCACAGGAAGCTTAAAACATCCTAGGAATGTAGGGGCTTCCGAAGAGTCAAAATCTTTAGAATAGGACTGATTAAAAGTTTCATTTGTTGAGTCAATGCTTGCTGCCAAATTTTCATATCCTTTATTTTTAGATATAGTTGGTATATAGAAAAACAAGTAGTAGACCTGGTATTAGCAACATTAGATCTTCGAGTTAAGTACCTTCTTTGTTATATCCCACTGCACCTTTGTTCTATAGAGATGTAACTTTAATGCTTTAAGGAGATGCAAATTAAAGAAAAACACTTCAGGGGAAACAAAATCAACATTCATTAAGGAAGAGAGATAAAAAGTGTTAACAAGCTTCTTGGCCAGAAGATAATGTAAATCACCTGAGACCTTTTGTATACAAAATGATGTATAGAAAGAGTCTGGGCTGCGAACGCTACATAATTCTGTGTTACCCATTGATCTCCATGTTTTATCAAAAGTATAAAAGGCCTTCTGAACAATAAAGGATCGGACCAGTTTCTCGGACCAGTTCTCGACCAGTTTCTCGAACTAGTCTCTCGGCCTGGTTTCTTGGGACTCTGGCTCCCCCCATGTCTCTCTCTCCTCTTCTCTCCCCTTTCCTCTCTCTGCTCTTTACTTTAACTTCAGGCTGAATCTCCATCTGGGGCGCGGAGGCTCGCCAGGTCTACTTACTTGCCCCGGCTGTTAAGACCCGCACGAAAGGGAGCTTAAGGCGAGGCACCCTTAGATATTCAAGCGGGCGCCGGTGGCCCAACGTAGATGGTGCAAATTCCTTGTCTGGAATTTTATTGGCCTTCCGCGTAAACCAAGCTATTCAGCCCTCTTCCTCCACTTAACCTTCTTACTACACTATAGTTTCTTAATCTAA
>NW_017217379.1:0-12570 GCF_001704415.2 Capra hircus | reverse complement strand
AGTTCAAGTTTGAAGTTCAAGGTCAAGCCCAAGTTCAAGTCAAAGTCAAGGTCAAGAAGGTCAAGCCCAAGTTTCAAGTCAAGGTCAAGGTCAAGGTCAAGGTCAAGTTCAAGGGCAGGGCAAGGCCAAGCCCAAGACCAAGGCAAGGGAAACGGCAACGCCAAGGGCAAGGCCAAGGCCCAGGCCAAGCAAAGGCCAAGGCCCCAAAGCGACGCCCAAACCCGTAACGCCTGACAAAAGGCAGAAGCCACTAGCGCCCTGTGCAGAGGAAGCCACTGAAGGCAGCAAGGCCACAGAGCTCGCCCGACTCCATTCCCACATGAAGATGTGAGGATAAAGGGCCTCATCCAGCAAAGCACCCGCCTCCGACCACCCCCCAACCCCGCCCCCGCCCCCGCAGCACGCCCCCTGAAACAACACTGTCTTCCCAGAAAAGAGAACGGAGAAGCCATATGTGTGCCAAAGGAGCAAGATGAACGAACGATGCCACGCCCTCCGAATTTGGGCACACCTGACGCCTCGGAACCCCGGGCCTGGCCGATGGGTCCCAGCCGTTCTCGGTGGGAGGGGGGTCAACACATTGGCCGAAGAGCCCTTGCCCAGGCCACCCGCAAATCCCCTGAGATGTGATCCGACCACATGGAACGAGGGCAAAACGTACCGCTTGAGGTGCTGGAGGAGCCGGACGAAGCCATGGTGGGAGAGGCACACGGGCACGCTACAGACTGCTGGCCGAGTGGGCGGGGACCCAGCAGCTCAGGACTCTGGAGAACGGGAGGCGTCTCCGCCACCATTGACGTCAATAGGTTTGGGTGGTAGATGGAGGGGCCGCCCCTGCCTCTTTCCAAGCAGAGACCCTGGACGGAGTCCCGTGGAGCGAGTGGGCTTTTCCCGGGCACGGCTGTGCCCTGGACCGCCAAGATCCCCGTTGGGGTGGGCGGGCAGTTCGGGGGCTTTGGTTTGTGGCCCTCCCTCGCAGCGGGGGGTGGGTTCAACCCCGAGTGGATCAAATCAGGGGCCCTCAGCAGTGCCAAGGGAACTCACCGCCCAGGAAACGCCCCTAGGTCCCTTTGAATTGGCCACCAACGCCCCCTTTCCCAGCCTGCCTTGCTCTGAGATTTCCCGCCTTTTCACATTCCCACAGGTCCCTGGTCCTCGACTGTCCCCCGCTGGCTCCTCCGAGGCATTCCGGGACACCAGACCGCTCTCTCCAGCGCCTCCACCTAGATCCCTCGCTGTCCTCGCCTCCGTTTCCCCCATGCCCCCCTCCCCCAACTCCTCCGTGGGCTCTTGGCATCCTTTCCCTACAGCAGTCCCAGAGTGCCACCCCCGAGGGTTTTGAGTTGGCCTGGAGCCCAAGGCTCCGGCCAGAGACCTGAGGGCCCAGCGTCCTGGACTGGCAGCTAATGCCAGTTGGGGCTTTTCTCACGTGGAGCCTGAGGCCCGCACCTCCGCGGGCAACCCCCCAGCGCGAGTGCCCCTGGAGATACCCGCCCAAGGGGACAGTGTATCCCCTACTGTGGGGAAGGAGGTTCCTGTTTTCCCTGGCATTGGTTCGACTTTCACGCCGAGGATCGACTCACACCATGGTGGCAAGTGGAATAGCTTGTGGGAAGCCTCATGGGAAAGACTCCTGGGAAAACCTCCTGGGAAAGCCTCGAGGGAAACCAACAGATGCCTTGATCCACGCGAAGGGAAGCGCGACACTACTGCTACAGCTCGGCAGGAAAGCGCACGTGCATTCCCCCTCTCGAGACGAGGACTGACTCCCCTGGGGAGACTCCAGAAGTACCCCAAGGTACATGTCAGCACTGGAGAGGAATCCTCAGGTTCCAGCACCCGACTTCACACTAGGTCTTAGGCCCCGGCATCGACGGGAGAGGAATCCCGAGAGGCCCCCGAGCAACTCGCATGGGGACTGGCCTTTCCTGAGGCCACCAGAGCGGGTCCCTGAGGTCCCTGTGGTAAGTCGAGAGCACCTGCCGCAACTCGAGAAAATCAAGGTGGTTCTCCCCTCCAGGCGAGATGAGGCCCATTTCCGCTGTGGCGTCTCGAGGCTAATCACAACTAAACTCTGGAACTTCCAACGGGTCCTTCACACCCTTGCTGCAACTCAAGAAGTTCCCCGACATACCCGTCTCCACTCGAGAGGAAGCACGAGAGTCCTGCGCACATCCAGAGGAGCCTCGTTTCCGCCTCATAGCTCGAGAGGAGGTATCTTTCCCTGCGTGGTCGGGAAAGAATTCCCGCCGTTTCCCGTCGCATCTCAAGAGGAGTCGCTCTCCACAGGAAAAGCGAGAGGAACTCCAGGGTCATGCCACCATTCCAGAGTCCCCCAGATGTCTCAGTCCATTCCAGGGAAAACTGTTTTCCCTGCAGTGCCTCGACTTTCAAGCCGAGGATCGACTCACACCACGGTGGCACGTGGGACAGCCCTGTGGGAAAGCCTCGTGGGAAAGCCTCGTGGGAAAGCCTCGAGGGAAAGCCTCGAGGGAAAGCCCCTGATCCCTTGATCCACGCGAAGGGAAACATGACACTGCTGCTACAGCTCGGGAGGAAAGCGAACGTGCATGCCCATACTCGAGACGAGGTCTGACTCCCCTGGGGAGACTCCAGAAGTACCCAAAGATCCATGTCAGCACTGGAGAGGAAACCTCAGTTTCCGGCACTGACTCCACACAAGGTTTTAGGCCCAAGCATCGACGGGAGAGGAAACACGAGAGGCCCCGAAAGACCCCTGAGCAACTCGCAAGGGGACTGGCCTTTTCCTGAGGCCACCAGAGCAGGTCCCTGAGGTCGCCGTCGTAAGTCGGGAGCACCTGCCGCAACTCGAGAAAATCCAGGAGGTTCTCCCCTCCAGGCGAGAGGAGGCCCATTTCCGCTGAGGCGTCTCGAGGCTAATCACACCTAAACTCTGGAACTTCCAAAGGGTCCTTCACACCCTTGCTGCAACTCAGAAGATCCCCGACATACCTGTCTCCACTCGAGAGGAAGCACGAGAGTTCCCCGCACATCCAGAGGAGCCCCGTTTCCGCCTCGTAGCTCGAGAGGGAGGGATCCTTTCCCTGCGTGGTCAGAAAGAATTCCCGGCGTTCCCGTCGCATCTCAAGAGGAGGCGCTCTCCACAGTAAAGGCGAGAGGAACTCCAGTTTCGAGCCACCATTCCCAGAGTCCCCCAGAAGATTCAGACCATTCCAGGGAAACCTGTTTTCCCTGCACTGCCTCGACTTTCAAGCCGAGGATCGACTCAAACCACGGTGGCAACGTGGGACAGCCCTGCAGGAAAGCCTCGTGGGAAAGCCTTGTGGAAAGCCTCGATGGAAAGCCACAGATCCATTGATCCACGCGATGGGAAGCTTGACACTGCTGATACAGCTCGGGAGGAAAGCGCACGTGCATGCCCCCCACTCGAGACGAAGACTGACTCCCCTGGGTGACTCCAGAAGTACACCAAGATCCATGTCTGCACTGGAGAGGAATCCTCAGGTTCCGGCAGCGTCTGCACACAAGATCTTAGGCGCTGGCATCGAAGGGAGAGGAAACCCGAGAGGCCCCCGAGCAACTCGCAAGGGGACTGGACTTTCCTGAGGCCACCAGAGCGGGTCCCTGAGGTCCCCGTCGTAAGTCGAGAGCACCTGCGGCAACTCGGGAAAATCCAGGAGGTTCTCCCCTCCAGGCCAGCTGAGTCCCATTTCCGCTGAGGTATTCGGGGCTAATCACACCCGACCTCTGGAACTTCCAAAGGGTCCTTCACACCCTTGCTGCAACTCAAGAAGTTCCCCGAACATACCGGTCTCCACTCATGAGTAACACGAGAGTCCCGCCTAATTCCAGAGTGGCCCCGTTTCCGCCTGCTAGATCGAGAGGAGTGATCCTTTCCCTGCGTGGTTGTGAAAGAATTCCCGGCGTTCACGTCACATCTCAAGAGGAGGCACTCTCCACAGGAAAGACGAGGGAAACTCCAGGATCAGGCCCCATTCCCAGAGTCCCCCTGATTTCTCAGTCCATTCCAGGGAAACCTGTTTTCCCTGCACTGATTCGAATTTCAAGCCAAGGATCTACTCACAACACGGTGGCACGTGGGACAGCCCTGTGGGAAGCCTCGTGGGAAAGCCTTGTGGGAAAGCCTCGAGGGAAAGCCACAGATCCCTTGATATACGCTGAGGGAAGAGTGACACTGCTGCTTCAGCTCGGGAGGGAATAGCACGTGCATGCTCCCAGTCGAGACGAGGACTGGACTCCCCTGGGGAGACTCCAGAAGTACCCCAAGATCCATGTCAGCACTGGATAGGAATCCTCAGGTTCCGACACTGACTCCACACAAGGTCTTTAGGCCCAAGCATCGAAGGAGAGTAATCCTGAGAGGCCCCCGAGCAACTCGCATGGGGACTGGCCTTTCCTGAGGCCACCAGAGTGGGTCCCTGAGGTCCCAGTCGTAAGTGGAGAGCACCTGCCGCAACTTGAGAAAATCCAGGAGGTTCTCCCCTCCAGGCGAGATGAGGCCCATTTCCGCTGAGGCATCTCGAGGCTAATCACATCTAACATCTGGAACTTCCAAAGGGTCCTTCACACCCTTGCTGCAACTCAAGAAGTTCTCCGACATACCCGTCTCCACTCGAGAGGAAGCACGAGAGTCCCGCCCACATCCAGAGGAGCCCCGTTTCCGCCAGCTAGCTCGAGGGAGGGATCCTTTCCCTGCGTGTTCGGGAAAAAATTCCCGGCATTCCCGTCACATCTCAAGTGGAGGCGTTCTCCACAGGAAAGGCGAGAGGAACTCCAGGGTCCTGCCACATTCCCAGAGTTCCCCAGATGTCTCACTCCATTCCAGGGAAACCTGTTTTCCCTGCACTGCCTCGACTTTCAAGCCGAGGATCGACTCACAACACGGTGGCACGTGGGACAGCCCTGTGGGAAAGCCTCGTGGGAAAGCCTCGTGGGAAAGCCTCGAGGGAAAGCCACTGATCCCTTGATCCACGCGAAGGGAGTCGTTACACTGCTGCTACAGCTCGGGAGGAAAGCGCACGTGCATGTCTCCAATCGAGACGAGGACTGACTCCCCTGGGGAGACTCCAGAAGTACCCCAGGATCCATGTCAGCACTGGAGAGGAATCCTCAGGTTCCGGCACCGACTCCCCACAAGGTCTTAGGCCCCGGCATCGATGGGAGAGGAATCTGGAGAGGCCCCCGAGCAACTCGCATGGGGACTGGCCTTTCCTGAGGCCAGCAGAGCGGGTCCCTGAGGTCCCCGTCGTAAGTTTAGAGCACCAGCCGCAACTCGAGAATATCCAGGAGGTTCTCCCCTCCCGGCGAGATGAGGCCCTTTTCCGCTGAGGCGTCTTGAGTCTAATCACATCTAACATCTGGAACTTCCAAAGGGTCCTTCACACCCTTGCTGCAACTCAAGACGTTCCCCGACTTACCCGTCTCCACTCGAGAGGAAGCACGAGAGTCCCGCCTACATCCAGAGGAGCCCCGTTTCCACCTCTTAGCTCGAGAGGTTTGATCCTTTCCCTGCGTGGTCGGAATAGAATTCGCGGCGTTCCCGTCGCATCTCAAGAGGATGTGCTCTCCAGAGCAAAGGCAAGAGGAACTCCAGGGTCGTGCAACCATTCCGAGAGTCCCCCAGATGTCTCAGTCCATTCCAGGGAAACCTGTATTCCCTGCACTGCTTCGACTTTCACCGCCGAGGAACGACTCAAACCACAGTAGCACGTGGGACAGCCCTGTGGGAAAGCCTCGTTGGAAAGCCTCGAGGGAAAGCCACAGGTCCCTTGATCCACGCGAAGGGAAGCATGACACTGCTGCTTCAACTCGGGAGGAAAGGCACGTCATGGCCCCACTCACACCACGGTGTCACGTGGGACAGCCCTGTGGGAAAGCCTCGTGGGAAATCCTCGTGGGAAAGCCTGGAGCGAAAGGCACAAATGCCTTGATCCACGCGAAAGGAAGCGCGACACTGCTGCTAGAGCTCGGGAGGAAAGCGCACGTACATGCCCCCACTCGAGACGAGGACTGACTCCCCTGGGGAGACTACAGAAGTACCCCAAGATCCATGTCGGCACTGGAGAGGTATTCTCAGGTTCCGGCACCGACTCCACACAACGTCTTAGGTCCCGGGATCGACGGGAGAGGAATCCCGAGAGGCCCCTGAGCAACTCGAATGGGGACTGGCCTTTCCTGAGGCCACCAGAGCGGGTCCCTGAGGTCCCCGTCATAAGTCGAGAGCACCTGCCACAACTCGAGAAAATCCAGGAGGTTCTCCCCTCTAGGCGAGATGAGGCCCATTTCCGGTGATGGGTCTCGAGGCTAATCACACCTAAACTCTGCAACTTCCAAAGGGTTCTTCACACCCTTGTTGCAACTCAAGAAGTTCCCCGACATACCCGTCTCCACTTGAGAGGAAGCACGAGAGTCCCGCCCACATTCAGAGGAGCCCCGTTTCCGCCTCCTAGCTAGAGATGAGGGATCCATTCCATGCGTGGTCGGGAAAGAATTCCTGGTGTTCCCGTCGCATCTCAAGAGGAGGCGCTCTCCACAGGAAAGGCGAGAGGAACTCCAGGGTCGTGCCACCATTCCCCGAGTCACCCAGATGTCTCAATCCATTCCAGGGAAACCAGTTTTCCCTGCACTGCCTCGACTTTCAAGCCGAGGATCGACTCACACTACGTTGGCACGTGGGACAGCCCTGTGGGAAAGCCTCGTGGGAAAGCCTCGTGGGAAAGCCTCGAGGGAATGCCCCTGATCCCTTGATCCACGCCAAGGGAAGCGTGACACTGCTGCTAGAGCTCGGGAGGAAAGCGAACCTGCATGCCCCCACTCGAGAAGACTACTGACTCCAATGGGGAGACTCCAGACGTACCCCAAGATCCATGTCAGCACTGGAGAGGAATCATCAGGTTCCGGCACCAACTCCAAACAAGATCTTAGGCCCCGGCAACGACGGGAGCGGAATCCCGAGAAGCCCCCGAGCAACTCGCATGGGGACTGGCCCTTCCTGAGTCCCCCAGAGCGGGTCCCTGAGGTACCCGGGTGAGTCGAGAGCACCTGGCGCAACTCGAGGAAATCCAGGAGGTTCTCCCTTCCCCGCGAGATGAGGCCCATTTCCACAGAGGCGTCTCGAGGCTAATCACATCTAACATCTGGAACTTCCAAAGGGTCCTTCACACCCTTGCTGCAACTCAAGAAGTTCCCCGACATACCCGTCACCACTCGAGAGGAAGCACGAGAGTCCCGCCCACATCCAGTGAGCCCCGTTTCCGCCTCCTATATCGAGGGGAGGGATCCTTTCCCTGCGTGTTCGGGAAAGAATTTCCGGTGTTTCCGTCGCATCTCAAGAGGAGGCGCCCTCCACAAGAAAGGCGAGAGGAACTCCAGGGTCGTGCCACCATTCCCAGAGTCCCCCAGATGTCTCAGTCCATTCCAGGGAAACCTGTTTTCCCTGCAATGCCTCGACTTTCAAGCCGAGGATCGACTCACACCACGGTGGCACGTAGGACAGCCCTGTGAGAAAGCCTCGTGGGAAAGCCACAGATCCCTTGATCCACCCGAAGGGAAGCGTGACAATGCTGCTACAGCTCGGGAGGAAAGCGGACGTGCATGCCCCCAATCGAGACGAGGACTGACTCCCCTGGGGAGACTCCAGAAGTACCACAAGATCCATGTCAGCACTGGAGAGGAATCCTCAGGTTCCGGCACCCACTCCACACAAGGTCTTAGGCCCTGCATCGACGGGAGAGGAATCCCGAGAGGCCCCCGCGCAACTCGCATGGGACTGGCCTTTCCTGAGGCCAATAAAGCGGGTCTCAGAGGTCCCGTCGTAAGTCGAGAGCATCTGCCGCAACTCGAGAAAATCCAGGATGTTCTCCCCTCCAGGCGAAATAAGGCCCATTTGTGCTGAGGCGTCTCGATGCTAATCACACCTAACCTCTCTAACTTACAAAGGATGCTTCACATCCTTGCTGCAACTCAAGAAGTTCCCCAACATAACCGTCTCCTCTCGAGAGGAAGCATGAGAGTCCCGCCCACATCCAGAGGAGCCCCATTTCCGCCGCATAGCTCAAGAGGAGGGATCCTTTCCCTGCGTGGTTGGGAAAGAATTCCCAGCGTACCCGTCGCACCTCAAGAGGATGCGCTCTCCAAAGGAAAGGCGAGAGGAACTCCAGGGTCGTGCCACCATTCGTAGAGACCCCCAAATTTCTCAGTCCATTCCAGGGAAACCTGTTTTCCTTTCACTGCCTCGACTTTCAAGCCGAGGATCGACTCACACCACGGTGGCACGTGGGACAGCACTGTGGGAAAGCCTCGTGGGAAAGCCTCAGGGAAAGACTCGAGGGAAAGCCACAGATCCCTTGATCCACGTGAAGGGAAGCGTGACACTGCTGGAACAGCTCGGGAGGAAAGCGCACGTTCATGCCCCCACTAAAGACGAGGACTGTCTTCCCTGGGGAGACTCCAGAAGTACCCCAAGATCCATGTCAGCAATGGTTAGGAATCCTCAGGTTCCGGCACCGACTCCAAAGAAAATCTTAGGCCCCGGCATCGACGGGAGAGGAAACCCAAGAGGCCCCCGTGCAACTCGCAAGGGCACTGGCATTTCATGAGGCCACCAGAGAGGGTCCCTGAGGACCCCGTCGTAAGTGGAGAGCACCTGCCGCAACTCGAGGAAATCCAGGAGGTTCTCCCCTCAGGCGAGATGAGGCCCATTTCCGCTGAGGCGTCCTGAGGCTAATCACACCTAACCTCTGGAATTCCAACGGGTCCTTCACACCCTTGCTGAAACTCAAGAAGTTCCCCGACATTCCCGTCTCCACTCGAGAGGAAGCACGTGAGTCCCGCCAAAATCCAAAGGAGCCCCTTTTGCGCCTCCTAGCTCGAGAGGAGGGATCTTTTCCCTGCGGGGTCGGGAAAGATTTCCAGGCATTCCCATCGCATCTCAGGGGAGGCGCTCTCCACAGGAAAGGTGAGATGAACTCCAGGGTCGTTCGACCATATCCAGAGTCCCCCAGATGTCTCAGTCCATTCCAGGGAAAACTCTTTTCCCTGCACTGCCTCGACTTTCACGCTGAGGATCGACTCACACCACGGTGGCACGTGGGACAGCCCTGTGGGAAAGCCTCGTGGGAAAGCCTCATGGGAAAGCCTCGAGGGTAAGCCACAGATGCCTTGATCGACGCGAAAGAAAGCGTGACACTGCTGCTACAGCTCGGGAGGAATGCGCACGTGCTTGCCCTCACTCGAGACGAGGACTGACTCCCCTGGGGAGACTCCAGAAGTACCCCAAGATCCATGTCAGCACTGGAGAGGAATCCTCAGGTTCCGGCACCGACTCCACACAAGGTCTTAGGCCCCAGCATCGACAGGATAGGAATCCCGAGAGGCTCCCGAAGAACTCGCATGGGGACTGGCCTTTCCTGAGGCCACCAGAGCGGGTCCCTGAGGTCCCGGTCGTAAGTTGAGAGCACCTTCCGCAACTCGAAAAAATTCAGGAGGTTATCGCTTCCAGGCGAAATGAGGCCCATTTCCGCTGAGACGCCTCGAGGCTAATCACACCTAACCTCTGGAACTTCCGAAGGGTCCTTCACACCCTTGCTGCAACTCAAGAAGTTCCCTGACTTACCCGTCTCCTCTCGAGAGGAAGCACGAGAGTCCCGCCAACATCCAGAGGAGACCCGTTTCTGCCTCCTAGCTCAAGTGGAGGGTTCCTTTCCCTGCGTGGTTGGGAAAGAATTCCCGGCGTTCCCGTCGCATCTCAAGAGGAGGCGCTCTCCACAGGAAAGGCGAGAGGAACATCAGGGTCGTGCCACCATTCCCAGAGTCCCTCAGATGTATCCGTCCATTGCAGAGAAACGTGTTTTCCCTGCACAGCCTCGACTTTCAAGCCGAGGATCGACTCACATCACGGTGGCACGTGGGACCCCCCTGTGGGAAAGCCTCGTCGGAAAGCCTCGAGGGAAAGTCACAGATCCCTTGAGCCACACGAAGGAAAGAGTGACACTGCTGTTACTGCTCGAAAGGAAAGCGAACGTGCATGCACCCACTCGAGACAAGGACTGACTCCCCTGGGGAGACTCCAGAAGTACCCCAAGATCCATGTCAGCACTGGAGAGGAATCCTCAGGTTCCGGCACCCACTCCACACAAGATATTAGGCCCCGGCATCGACGGGAGAGGAACCCCAAGAGGCCCCCGGAGAAACTCGCATGGGGACTGGCCTTTCCTGAGGCCACCAGAGCGGGTCCCTGAGGTCCCCGTCGTAATCGAGAGCACCTGCCGAAACTCGAGAAAATCCAGGAGGTTCTCCCCTCCAGGCGAGATGAGGCCCATTTCCTCTGAGGCGTCTCAGGCTAATCACACCTAACCTCTAGAACTTCCAAAGGGTCCCTCACACCCTTGCTACAACATAAGAAGTTCCCCGACATACCCGTCTCCACTCGAGGAGAAGGCACGAGAGTCCCGCCCACATCCAGAGGAGCACCGTTTCCGGCTCCTAGCTCGAGAGGAGGGATCCTTTTCTCTGCGTGGTCGGGAAAGAATTCCCGGCGTTCCCGTCGCATCTCAAGAGGAGGCGCTCTCCACAGGAAAGGCGAGAGGAACTGCAGGTTCGTGCCACCATTCCCTGAGTCCCCCAGATGTCTCAGTCCATTCCAGGGAAACCTGTTTTCCCTGCACTGCCTCGACATTCAAGCCGAGGATCGACTGACACCACGGTGGCACGTGGGACAGCCATGTGGGAAAGCCTCGTGGGAAAGCCTCGTGGGAAAGCCACAGGGACCCGCTCGGGGGGCCTCAGGAAAGGCCAGTCCCCATGCGAGTTGCTCGGGGGCCTCTCGGGATTCCTCTCCCTTCGATGCCGGGGCCTAAGAACTTGTGTGGAGCAGGTGCCTGAACCTGAAGATTCCTCTCCAGAGTGACATGGATCTGGGGGTACTTCTGGAGTCTCCCCAGTGGAATCAGTCCTCGTCTGGAGTGGGGGCATGCACGTGCTCTTTCCTCCTGATCTGTAGCAACAGTGTCGCGCTTCCCTTCGCGTGGATCAAGGGATCAGGGGCATTCCCACGAGGCTTTCCCTCAGAGCTGTCCTACGTTCCACCGTGGTGTGTGTCGATCCTCGGCTTGAAAGTCGAGGCAGGTGCAGGGAAAACAGGTTTCCCTGGAATGGACGGAGATATCTGGGGGACTCTGGAATGGTGGCACGACCCTGGAGTTCCTCTCGCCTTTCCTGTCGAGAGCGCCTCCTCTTGTGATGCGACGGGAACGCCGGGAATTCTTTCCCCACCTCGCAGGGAAAGGATCCCTCCTCTCGAGCTAGGAGGCGGAAACGGGGCTCCTCTGGATGTGGGCGGGACTAGCGTGCTCCTCTCGAGTGGAGACGGGTATGTCGGGGAACTTCTTGAGTTGCATCAAGGGTGTGAAGGACCCGTTGGAAGTTCCAGAGGTTAGGTGTGATTAGCCTCCGAGACGCCTCAGCGGAAATGGGCCTCATCTCGGCCTGGTGGGGAGAACCTCCTGGATTTTCTCGAGTTGCGGCAGGTGCCTCTCGACTTACGACGGGGACCTCAGGGACCTGCTCTGGTGGCTTCAGGAAAGGCCAGTCCCCATGCGAGTTGCTCCGGGGCCTCTCCGGATTACTCTCCCGTTGATGCCGGGGCCTAAGATCTTGTGTGGAATCGGTGTGGGAACCTGAGGATTCCTCTCCAGTGCTGACGTCGATCTGGGGGTACTTCTGGAGTCTCCCAGTGGAGTCAGTCCTCGTCTCGAGTGGGGTATGCACGTGCTATTTCCTCACGAGCTGTAGCAGCAGTGTCACGCTTCCCTCATGTGGATCAAGGATGAGGGCTTCCCTCGAGGCTTTCCCACGAGGCTTTCCACGAGGCTTTCCCACAGGGCTGTCCTACTTGCCACGGTGGTGTGAGTCGATCCTCAGCTTGAAAGTCGAGGCAGTGCAGGGAAAACAGGTTTCCTGGCATGGACGGAGACATCTGGGGACTCTGGGAATGTGGCACGACACTGGATTTCCTCTCGCCTTTCATTGGAGAGCGCCTCCTCTTGAGATGCGACGGAAACCCCGGGAAATCTTCCCCGACAACGCAGGCAAAGGATCCCTCTCTCGAGCTAGGAGGCGGAAACAGGAATCCTCTGGATGTGGGCGGGACTCTCGTGCTTCCTCTGGAGTGGAGACGGGTATGTCAGGGAACTTCTTGAGTTGCAGCAAGGGTGTGAAGGACCCTTGGAAGTTCCAGAGGTTAGGTATGAATAGCCTCGAGACGCGCTCAGCGCAAATGGCCCTCATCTCGCCTGGAGGGGAGAACCTCCTGGATTTTCTCGAGTTGCGGCAGGAGCTCTCGACTTACGACGGGGACCAAAGGGACCCGCACTTGTGGCCTCAGGAAAGGTCAGTCCCTAAGCGTGTTGCTTTGGGGCCTCTCAGGATTCCTCTCCCGTCGATGCCGGGGTCAACAACCTTGTGTGGAGTCGGTGCCGGAACCTGAGTATTCCTCTCCAGTGCTGACATGGATCTTGGGGTTACTTCTGAAGTCTCCCCAGTGGAGTCAGTCCTCGTCTCGACTGGCAT
>NW_017217378.1:0-12571 GCF_001704415.2 Capra hircus | reverse complement strand
CGCTCGAGAGGAAAGGGAACGAGCAGGCCCCAACTCGAGAGGAGGACTGACTCCCCTGTGGAGACTCAGAAGTACCCAAGATCCATGTCAACACTGGAGAGGAATTCTCAGGTTCCGGCACCGACGCCACACAAGGTCTTAAGCCAGCTTGACACTGCTGCTACAGCTCGAGAGGAAAGCACACGTGCAGGCCCCCACTCGAGACGAGGACTGACTCCGCTGGGGAGACTCGAGAAGTACCTAAGATCCATGTCAGCACTGGAGAGGAATCCTCAGGTTCCGGTACGCGGACTTCACACAAGGTCTTAGGCCCCGGCATCGACGGGAGAGGAATCCCGAGAGGCCCCCGATCAACTCGCATGGGGACTGGCCTTTCCTGAGGCTACCAGAGCGGGTCCCTGAGGTCCCCGTCATAAGTCGAGAGCACCTGCCGCATCTCGAGAAAATCCAGGAGGTTCTCCCCTCCAGGCGAGATGAGGCCCATTTCCGCTGAGTCGTCTTGAGGCTATTCACACCGAACCTCTGGAACTTCCAAAGGGTCCTTCACACCCTTGCTGGCAACTCAAGAAGTTCCCCGACATACCCATCTCCACTCGAGAGGAAGCACGAGAGTCCCGCCCACATCCAGAGGAGCCCCGTTTCCGCCTGCTAGATTGATGGAGGGATCCTTTCCCTGCGAGCTCGGGAAAAAAATTCCCGGCGTTTGGTCGCATCTCAAGAGGAGGCGCTCTCCACAGGAAAGGTGAGAGGAACTCCAGCGTCGTGCCACCATTCCCAGAGTCCCCCAGATGTCTCAGTCCATTCCAGGGAACCTGTTTTCCCTGCACTGCCGCCACTTTCAAGCCGAGGATCGACTCACACCACGGTGGCACGTGTGACAGCCCTATGGGAAAGCCTCGTGGGAAAGCCTCGTGGGAAAGCCTCGAGGGAAAGCCACAGATCCCTTGATCCACGCGAAGGGAAGCGTGACACTGCTGCTACAGCTCGGGAGGAAAGCGCACGTGCATGCCCCAACTCGAGACGAGGACTGACTCCCCTGGGGAGACTCCAGAAGTACCCCAAGATCCATGTCAGCACTGGAGAGGAATCCTCAGGTTCCGGCACCGACTTCACACTAGGTCTTAGGCCCCGGCATCGGACGGGAGAGGAATCCCGAGAGGCCCCCGAGCAACTCGCATGTGGACTGGCCTTTCCTGAGGCCACCAGAGCGGGTCCCTGAGGTCCCCGACGTAAGTCGAGAGCACCTGCCGCAACTCGAAAAAATCCAGGACGTTCTCCCCTCCAGGCGAGATCAGGCCTATTTCTGCTGAGTCGTCTCGAGGCTAATCACATCTAACATCTGGAACTTCCAAAGGGTCCTTCACACCCTTGCTGCAACTCAAGAAGTTCCCCGACATACCCGTCTCCTCTCGAGAGGAAGCACGAGAGTCCCGCCCACATCCAGAGGAGCCCCGTTTCCCCTCCTAGCTCGAGCGGAGGGATCCTTTCCCTGCGTGTTCGGGAAAGAATTCCCGGCGTTCCCGTCTGCATCTCAAGAGGAGGCGCTCTCCACAGGAAAAGCGAGAGGAACTCCAGGGTCGTGCTACCATTCCCAGAGTCCCCCAGATGTCTCAGTCCATTCCAGGGAAACCTGTTTTCCCTGCATTGCCTCCACTTTCAAGCCCAGGATAGACTCACACCACGGTGGCACGTGGACAGCCCTGTGGGAAAGCCTCATGGGAAAGCCTCGTGGGAAAGCCACAGATCCCTTGATCCAAGCGAAGGGAAGCGTGACACTGCTGCTACAGCTCGAGAGGAAAGCGCACTTGCAGGCCCCCACTCGAGACGAGGACTGACTCCCCCGGGGAGACTCAGAAGTACCCAAGATCCATGTCAGCACTGGAGAGGAATTCTCAGGTCCCGGCACCGACGCCACACAAAGTCTTAAGCCAGCGTGACACTGCTGCTACAGCTCGAGAGGAAAGCACACGTGCAGGCCCCCACTCGAGACGAGGACTGACTCACCTGCGGAGACTCAGAAGTACGCCAAGTTCCATGTCAGCACTGGAGAGGAATCCTCAGGTTCCGGCACCGACTCCACACAATGTTTTAGGCCCCGACTTCGACGGGAGAGGAATCCCGAGAGGCCCCCGATCAACTCGCATGGGGACTGGCCTTTCCTGAGGCCACCAGAGCGGGTCCCTGAGGTCCCCGTCGTAAGTCGAGAGCACCTGCCGCATCTCGAGAAAATCCAGGAGGTTCTCCCCTCCAGGCGAGATGAGGCCCATTTCCAGCTGAGGCGTCTCGTGGCTAATCACATCTAACATCTGGAACGTCCAAAGGGTCCTTCACACCCTTGCTGCAACTCAAGAAGTTCCCCGACATACCCGTCTCCACTCGAGAGGAAGCACGAGAGTTCTGCCCACATCCAGAGGAGCCCCGTGTCCGCCTCCTAGCTCGACGGAGGGATCCTTTCAGTGTGTGCTCGGGAAAGAATTCCCGGCGTTTCCATCGCATCTCAAGAGGAGGCGCTCTCCACAGGAAAGGCGAGAGGAACTCCAGGGTCGTGCCACCATTCCCAGAGTCCCCCAGATGTCTCAGTCCATTCCAGGGAAACCTGTTTTCCCTGCACTGCGTCGACTTTCAAGCCGAGGATCGACTCACACCACGGTGCCACGTGGGGCAGCCCTGTGGGAAAGCCTCGTGGGAAAGCCTCGAGGGAAAGCCACAGATCCCTTGATCCACGCGAAGGGAAACGTGACACTGCTGCTACCGCTCGAGAGGAAAGGGAACGAGCAGGCCCCAACTCGAGAGGAGGACTGACTCCCCTGTGGAGACTCAGAAGTACCCCAAGATCCATGTCAACACTGGAGAGGAATTCTCAGGTTCCGGCACCGACGCCACACAAGGTCTTAAGCCAGCTTGACACTGCTGCTACAGCTCGAGAGGAAAGCACACGTGCAGGCCCCCACTCGAGACGAGGACTGACTCCGCTGGGGAGACTCGAGAAGTACCCTAAGATCCATGTCAGCACTGGAGAGGAATCCTCAGGTTCCGGTACCGACTTCACACAAGGTCTTAGGCCCCGGCATCGACGGGAGAGGAATCCCGAGAGGCCCCCGATCAACTCGCATGGGGACTGGCCTTTCCTGAGGCTACCAGAGCGGGTCCCTGAGGTCCCCGTCATAAGTCGAGAGCACCTGCCGCATCTCGAGAAAATCCAGGAGGTTCTCCCCTCCAGGCGAGATGAGGCCCATTTCCGCTGAGTCGTCTTGAGGCTATTCACACCGAACCTCTGGAACTTCCAAAGGGTCCTTCACACCCTTGCTGCAACTCAAGAAGTTCCCCGACATACCCATCTCCACTCGAGAGGAAGCACGAGAGTCCCGCCCACATCCAGAGGAGCCCCGTTTCCGCCTGCTAGATTGATGGAGGGATCCTTTCCCTGCGAGCTCGGGAAAAAATTCCCGGCGTTTGGTCGCATCTCAAGAGGAGGCGCTCTCCACAGGAAAGGTGAGAGGAACTCCAGCGTCGTGCCACCATTCCCAGAGTCCCCCAGATGTCTCAGTCCATTCCAGGGAACCTGTTTTCCCTGCACTGCCGCCACTTTCAAGCCGAGGATCGACTCACACCACGGTGGCACGTGTGACAGCCCTATGGGAAAGCCTCGTGGGAAAGCCTCGTGGGAAAAGCCTCGAGGGAAAGCCACAGATCCCTTGATCCACGCGAAGGGAAGCGTGACACTGCTGCTACAGCTCGGGAGGAAAGCGCACGTGCATGCCCCAACTCGAGACGAGGACTGACTCCCCTGGGGAGACTCCAGAAGTACCCCAAGATCCATGTCAGCACTGGAGAGGAATCCTCAGGTTCCGGCACCGACTTCACACTAGGTCTTAGGCCCCGGCATCGACGGGAGAGGAATCCCGAGAGGCCCCCGAGCAACTCGCATGTGGACTGGCCTTTCCTGAGGCCACCAGAGCGGGTCCCTGAGGTCCCCGACGTAAGTCGAGAGCACCTGCCGCAACTCGAAAAAATCCAGGACGTTCTCCCCTCCAGGCGAGATCAGGCCTATTTCTGCTGAGTCGTCTCGAGGCTAATCACATCTAACATCTGGAACTTCCAAAGGGTCCTTCACACCCTTGCTGCAACTCAAGAAGTTCCCCGACATACCCGTCTCCTCTCGAGAGGAAGCACGAGAGTCCCGCCCACATCCAGAGGAGCCCCGTTTCCCCCTCCTAGCTCGAGCGGAGGGATCCTTTCCCTGCGTGTTCGGGAAAGAATTCCCGGCGTTCCCGTCGCATCTCAAGAGGAGGCGCTCTCCACAGGAAAAGCGAGAGGAACTCCAGGGTCGTGCTACCATTCCCAGAGTCCCCCAGATGTCTCAGTCCATTCCAGGGAAACCTGTTTTCCCTGCATTGCCTCCACTTTCAAGCCCAGGATAGACTCACACCACGGTGGCACGTGGGACAGCCCTGTGGGAAAGCCTCATGGGAAAGCCTCGTGGGAAAGCCACAGATCCCTTGATCCAAGCGAAGGGAAGCGTGACACTGCGGCTACAGCTCGAGAGGAAAGCGCACTTGCAGGCCCCCACTCGAGACGAGGACTGACTCCCCCGGGGAGACTCAGAAGTACCCCAAGATCCATGTCAGCACTGGAGAGGAATTCTCAGGTCCCGGCACCGACGCCACACAAAGTCTTAAGCCAGCGTGACACTGCTGCTACAGCTCGAGAGGAAAGCACACGTGCAGGCCCCCACTCGAGACGAGGACTGACTCACCTGCGGAGACTCAGAAGTACGCCAAGTTCCATGTCAGCACTGGAGAGGAATCCTCAGGTTCCGGCACCGACTCCACACAATGTTTTAGGCCCCGACTTCGACGGGAGAGGAATCCCGAGAGGCCCCCGATCAACTCGCATGGGGACTGGCCTTTCCTGAGGCCACCAGAGCGGGTCCCTGAGGTCCCCGTCGTAAGTCGAGAGCACCTGCCGCATCTCGAGAAAATCCAGGAGGTTCTCCCCTCCAGGCGAGATGAGGCCCATTTCCACTGAGGCGTCTCGTGGCTAATCACATCTAACATCTGGAACGTCCAAAGGGTCCTTCACACCCTTGCTGCAACTCAAGAAGTTCCCCGACATACCCGTCTCCACTCGAGAGGAAGCACGAGAGTTCTGCCCACATCCAGAGGAGCCCCGTGTCCGCCTCCTAGCTCGACGGAGGGATCCTTTCAGTGTGTGCTCGGGAAAGAATTCCCGGCGTTTCCATCGCATCTCAAGAGGAGGCGCTCTCCACAGGAAAGGCGAGAGGAACTCCAGGGTCGTGCCACCATTCCCAGAGTCCCCCAGATGTCTCAGTCCATTCCAGGGAAACCTGTTTTCCCTGCACTGCGTCGACTTTCAAGCCGAGGATCGACTCACACCACGGTGCCACGTGGGGCAGCCCTGTGGGAAAGCCTCGTGGGAAAGCCTCGAGGGAAAGCCACAGATCCCTTGATCCACGCGAAGGGAAACGTGACACTGCTGCTACCGCTCGAGAGGAAAGGGAACGAGCAGGCCCCAACTCGAGAGGAGGACTGACTCCCCTGTGGAGACTCAGAAGTACCCCAAGATCCATGTCAACACTGGAGAGGAATTCTCAGGTTCCGGCACCGACGCCACACAAGGTCTTAAGCCAGCTTGACACTGCTGCTACAGCTCGAGAGGAAAGCACACGTGCAGGCCCCCACTCGAGACGAGGACTGACTCCGCTGGGGAGACTCGAGAAGTACCCTAAGATCCATGTCAGCACTGGAGAGGAATCCTCAGGTTCCGGTACCGACTTCACACAAGGTCTTAGGCCCCGGCATCGACGGGAGAGGAATCCCGAGAGGCCCCCGATCAACTCGCATGGGGACTGGCCTTTCCTGAGGCTACCAGAGCGGGTCCCTGAGGTCCCCGTCATAAGTCGAGAGCACCTGCCGCATCTCGAGAAAATCCAGGAGGTTCTCCCCTCCAGGCGAGATGAGGCCCATTTCCGCTGAGTCGTCTTGAGGCTATTCACACCGAACCTCTGGAACTTCCAAAGGGTCCTTCACACCCTTGCTGCAACTCAAGAAGTTCCCCGACATACCCATCTCCACTCGAGAGGAAGCACGAGAGTCCCGCCCACATCCAGAGGAGCCCCGTTTCCGCCTGCAAGATTGATGGAGGGATCCTTTCCCTGCGAGCTCGGGAAAAAATTCCCGGCGTTTGGTCGCATCTCAAGAGGAGGCGCTCTCCACAGGAAAGGTGAGAGGAACTCCAGCGTCGTGCCACCATTCCCAGAGTCCCCCAGATGTCTCAGTCCATTCCAGGGAACCTGTTTTCCCTGCACTGCCGCCACTTTCAAGCCGAGGATCGACTCACACCACGGTGGCACGTGTGACAGCCCTATGGGAAAGCCTCGTGGGAAAGCCTCGTGGGAAAGCCTCGAGGGAAAGCCACAGATCCCTTGATCCACGCGAAGGGAAGCGTGACACTGCTGCTACAGCTCGGGAGGAAAGCGCACGTGCATGCCCCAACTCGAGACGAGGACTGACTCCCCTGGGGAGACTCCAGAAGTACCCCAAGATCCATGTCAGCACTGGAGAGGAATCCTCAGGTTCCGGCACCGACTTCACACTAGGTCTTAGGCCCCGGCATCGACGGGAGAGGAATCCCGAGAGGCCCCCGAGCAACTCGCATGTGGACTGGCCTTTCCTGAGGCCACCAGAGCGGGTCCCTGAGGTCCCCGACGTAAGTCGAGAGCACCTGCCGCAACTCGAAAAAATCCAGGACGTTCTCCCCTCCAGGCGAGATCAGGCCTATTTCTGCTGAGTCGTCTCGAGGCTAATCACATCTAACATCTGGAACTTCCAAAGGGTCCTTCACACCCTTGCTGCAACTCAAGAAGTTCCCCGACATACCCGTCTCCTCTCGAGAGGAAGCACGAGAGTCCCGCCCACATCCAGAGGAGCCCCGTTTCCCCCTCCTAGCTCGAGCGGAGGGATCCTTTCCCTGCGTGTTCGGGAAAGAATTCCCGGCGTTCCCGTCGCATCTCAAGAGGAGGCGCTCTCCACAGGAAAAGCGAGAGGAACTCCAGGGTCGTGCTACCATTCCCAGAGTCCCCCAGATGTCTCAGTCCATTCCAGGGAAACCTGTTTTCCCTGCATTGCCTCCACTTTCAAGCCCAGGATAGACTCACACCACGGTGGCACGTGGGACAGCCCTGTGGGAAAGCCTCATGGGAAAGCCTCGTGGGAAAGCCACAGATCCCTTGATCCAAGCGAAGGGAAGCGTGACACTGCGGCTACAGCTCGAGAGGAAAGCGCACTTGCAGGCCCCCACTCGAGACGAGGACTGACTCCCCCGGGGAGACTCAGAAGTACCCCAAGATCCATGTCAGCACTGGAGAGGAATTCTCAGGTCCCGGCACCGACGCCACACAAAGTCTTAAGCCAGCGTGACACTGCTGCTACAGCTCGAGAGGAAAGCACACGTGCAGGCCCCCACTCGAGACGAGGACTGACTCACCTGCGGAGACTCAGAAGTACGCCAAGTTCCATGTCAGCACTGGAGAGGAATCCTCAGGTTCCGGCACCGACTCCACACAATGTTTTAGGCCCCGACTTCGACGGGAGAGGAATCCCGAGAGGCCCCCGATCAACTCGCATGGGGACTGGCCTTTCCTGAGGCCACCAGAGCGGGTCCCTGAGGTCCCCGTCGTAAGTCGAGAGCACCTGCCGCATCTCGAGAAAATCCAGGAGGTTCTCCCCTCCAGGCGAGATGAGGCCCATTTCCACTGAGGCGTCTCGTGGCTAATCACATCTAACATCTGGAACGTCCAAAGGGTCCTTCACACCCTTGCTGCAACTCAAGAAGTTCCCCGACATACCCGTCTCCACTCGAGAGGAAGCACGAGAGTTCTGCCCACATCCAGAGGAGCCCCGTGTCCGCCTCCTAGCTCGACGGAGGGATCCTTTCAGTGTGTGCTCGGGAAAGAATTCCCGGCGTTTCCATCGCATCTCAAGAGGAGGCGCTCTCCACAGGAAAGGCGAGAGGAACTCCAGGGTCGTGCCACCATTCCCAGAGTCCCCCAGATGTCTCAGTCCATTCCAGGGAAACCTGTTTTCCCTGCACTGCGTCGACTTTCAAGCCGAGGATCGACTCACACCACGGTGCCACGTGGGGCAGCCCTGTGGGAAAGCCTCGTGGGAAAGCCTCGAGGGAAAGCCACAGATCCCTTGATCCACGCGAAGGGAAACGTGACACTGCTGCTACCGCTCGAGAGGAAAGGGAACGAGCAGGCCCCAACTCGAGAGGAGGACTGACTCCCCTGTGGAGACTCAGAAGTACCCCAAGATCCATGTCAACACTGGAGAGGAATTCTCAGGTTCCGGCACCGACGCCACACAAGGTCTTAAGCCAGCTTGACACTGCTGCTACAGCTCGAGAGGAAAGCACACGTGCAGGCCCCCACTCGAGACGAGGACTGACTCCGCTGGGGAGACTCGAGAAGTACCCTAAGATCCATGTCAGCACTGGAGAGGAATCCTCAGGTTCCGGTACCGACTTCACACAAGGTCTTAGGCCCCGGCATCGACGGGAGAGGAATCCCGAGAGGCCCCCGATCAACTCGCATGGGGACTGGCCTTTCCTGAGGCTACCAGAGCGGGTCCCTGAGGTCCCCGTCATAAGTCGAGAGCACCTGCCGCATCTCGAGAAAATCCAGGAGGTTCTCCCCTCCAGGCGAGATGAGGCCCATTTCCGCTGAGTCGTCTTGAGGCTATTCACACCGAACCTCTGGAACTTCCAAAGGGTCCTTCACACCCTTGCTGCAACTCAAGAAGTTCCCCGACATACCCATCTCCACTCGAGAGGAAGCACGAGAGTCCCGCCCACATCCAGAGGAGCCCCGTTTCCGCCTGCTAGATTGATGGAGGGATCCTTTCCCTGCGAGCTCGGGAAAAAATTCCCGGCGTTTGGTCGCATCTCAAGAGGAGGCGCTCTCCACAGGAAAGGTGAGAGGAACTCCAGCGTCGTGCCACCATTCCCAGAGTCCCCCAGATGTCTCAGTCCATTCCAGGGAACCTGTTTTCCCTGCACTGCCGCCACTTTCAAGCCGAGGATCGACTCACACCACGGTGGCACGTGTGACAGCCCTATGGGAAAGCCTCGTGGGAAAGCCTCGTGGGAAAGCCTCGAGGGAAAGCCACAGATCCCTTGATCCACGCGAAGGGAAGCGTGACACTGCTGCTACAGCTCGGGAGGAAAGCGCACGTGCATGCCCCAACTCGAGACGAGGACTGACTCCCCTGGGGAGACTCCAGAAGTACCCCAAGATCCATGTCAGCACTGGAGAGGAATCCTCAGGTTCCGGCACCGACTTCACACTAGGTCTTAGGCCCCGGCATCGACGGGAGAGGAATCCCGAGAGGCCCCCGAGCAACTCGCATGTGGACTGGCCTTTCCTGAGGCCACCAGAGCGGGTCCCTGAGGTCCCCGACGTAAGTCGAGAGCACCTGCCGCAACTCGAAAAAATCCAGGACGTTCTCCCCTCCAGGCGAGATCAGGCCTATTTCTGCTGAGTCGTCTCGAGGCTAATCACATCTAACATCTGGAACTTCCAAAGGGTCCTTCACACCCTTGCTGCAACTCAAGAAGTTCCCCGACATACCCGTCTCCTCTCGAGAGGAAGCACGAGAGTCCCGCCCACATCCAGAGGAGCCCCGTTTCCCCCTCCTAGCTCGAGCGGAGGGATCCTTTCCCTGCGTGTTCGGGAAAGAATTCCCGGCGTTCCCGTCGCATCTCAAGAGGAGGCGCTCTCCACAGGAAAAGCGAGAGGAACTCCAGGGTCGTGCTACCATTCCCAGAGTCCCCCAGATGTCTCAGTCCATTCCAGGGAAACCTGTTTTCCCTGCATTGCCTCCACTTTCAAGCCCAGGATAGACTCACACCACGGTGGCACGTGGGACAGCCCTGTGGGAAAGCCTCATGGGAAAGCCTCGTGGGAAAGCCACAGATCCCTTGATCCAAGCGAAGGGAAGCGTGACACTGCGGCTACAGCTCGAGAGGAAAGCGCACTTGCAGGCCCCCACTCGAGACGAGGACTGACTCCCCCGGGGAGACTCAGAAGTACCCCAAGATCCATGTCAGCACTGGAGAGGAATTCTCAGGTCCCGGCACCGGACGCCACACAAAGTCTTAAGCCAGCGTGACACTGCTGCTACAGCTCGAGAGGAAAGCACACGTGCAGGCCCCCACTCGAGACGAGGACTGACTCACCTGCGGAGACTCAGAAGTACGCCAAGTTCCATGTCAGCACTGGAGAGGAATCCTCAGGTTCCGGCACCGACTCCACACAATGTTTTAGGCCCCGACTTCGACGGGAGAGGAATCCCGAGAGGCCCCCGATCAACTCGCATGGGGACTGGCCTTTCCTGAGGCCACCAGAGCGGGTCCCTGAGGTCCCCGTCGTAAGTCGAGAGCACCTGCCGCATCTCGAGAAAATCCAGGAGGTTCTCCCCTCCAGGCGAGATGAGGCCCATTTCCACTGAGGCGTCTCGTGGCTAATCACATCTAACATCTGGAACGTCCAAAGGGTCCTTCACACCCTTGCTGCAACTCAAGAAGTTCCCCGACATACCCGTCTCCACTCGAGAGGAAGCACGAGAGTTCTGCCCACATCCAGAGGAGCCCCGTGTCCGCCTCCTAGCTCGACGGAGGGATCCTTTCAGTGTGTGCTCGGGAAAGAATTCCCGGCGTTTCCATCGCATCTCAAGAGGAGGCGCTCTCCACAGGAAAGGCGAGAGGAACTCCAGGGTCGTGCCACCATTCCCAGAGTCCCCCAGATGTCTCAGTCCATTCCAGGGAAACCTGTTTTCCCTGCACTGCGTCGACTTTCAAGCCGAGGATCGACTCACACCACGGTGCCACGTGGGGCAGCCCTGTGGGAAAGCCTCGTGGGAAAGCCTCGAGGGAAAGCCACAGATCCCTTGATCCACGCGAAGGGAAACGTGACACTGCTGCTACCGCTCGAGAGGAAAGGGAACGAGCAGGCCCCAACTCGAGAGGAGGACTGACTCCCCTGTGGAGACTCAGAAGTACCCCAAGATCCATGTCAACACTGGAGAGGAATTCTCAGGTTCCGGCACCGACGCCACACAAGGTCTTAAGCCAGCTTGACACTGCTGCTACAGCTCGAGAGGAAAGCACACGTGCAGGCCCCCACTCGAGACGAGGACTGACTCCGCTGGGGAGACTCGAGAAGTACCCCTAAGATCCATGTCAGCACTGGAGAGGAATCCTCAGGTTCCGGTAGCCCGACTTCACACAAGGTCTTAGGCCCCGGCATCGACGGGAGAGGAATCCCGAGAGGCCCCCGATCAACTCGCATGGGGACTGGCCTTTCCTGAGGCTACCAGAGCGGGTCCCTGAGGTCCCCGTCATAAGTCGAGAGCACCTGCCGCATCTCGAGAAAATCCAGGAGGTTCTCCCCTCCAGGCGAGATGAGGCCCATTTCCGCTGAGTCGTCTTGAGGCTATTCACACCGAACCTCTGGAACTTCCAAAGGGTCCTTCACACCCTTGCTGCAACTCAAGAAGTTCCCCGACATACCCATCTCCACTCGAGAGGAAGCACGAGAGTCCCGCCCACATCCAGAGGAGCCCCGTTTTCCGCCTGCAAGATTGATGGAGGGATCCTTTCCCTGCGAGCTCGGGAAAAAATTCCCGGCGTTTGGTCGCATCTCAAGAGGAGGCGCTCTCCACAGGAAAGGTGAGAGGGAACTCCAGCGTCGTGCCAACCATTCCAGAGTCCCCAGATGTCTCAGTCCATTCCAGGGAACCTGTTTTTCCCTGCACTGCGCGCCACTTTCAAGCCGAGGATCGACTCACACCACGGTGGCACGTGTGGACAGCCCTATGGGAAAGCCTCGTGGGAAAGCCTCGTGGGAAAAGCCTCGAGGGAAAGCCACAGATCCCTTGATCCACGCGAAGGGAAGCGTGACACTGCTGCTACAGCTCGGGAGGAAAGCGCACGTGCATGCCCCAACTCCGAGACGAGGACTGACTCCCCTGGGGAGACTCCAGAAGTACCCCAAGATCCATGTCAGCACTGGAGAGGAATCCTCAGGTTCCGGCACCGACTTCACACTAGGTCTTAGGCCCCGGCATCGACGGGAGAGGAATCCGAGAGGCCCCGAGCAACTCGCATGTGGACTGGCCTTTCCTGAGGCCACCAGAGCGGGTCCCTGAGGTCCCGACGTAAGTCGAGAGCACCTGCCGCAACTCGAAAAAATCCAGGACGTTCTCCCCTCCAGGCGAGATCAGGCCTATTTCCTGCTGAGTCGTCTCGAGGCTAATCACATCTAACATCTGGAACTTCCAAAGGGTCCTTCACACCCTTGCTGCAACTCAAGAAGTTCCCCGACATACCCGTCTCCTCTCGAGAGGAAGCACGAGAGTCCCGCCACATCAGAGGAGCCCGTTTCCCCCTCCTAGCTCGAGCGGAGGGATCCTTTCCCTGCGTGTTCGGGAAAAGAATTCCCGGCGTTCCCGTCGCATCTCAAGAGGAGGCGCTCTCCACAGGAAAAGCGAGA
>NW_017217377.1:0-12571 GCF_001704415.2 Capra hircus | reverse complement strand
GGTCCCTGTCGTAACTCGAGAGACCCTGCCCAACTCTAGAAAATCCAGGAGGTCTCCCTCGGCGAGATGAGGCCCATTTCCTCGGAGGCGTCTGAGGCTCATCACACCTAAACTCTGGAAATTCAAAAGGGTCCTTGCTGCAACTCAAGAAGTTCCCCGACATACCCGTCTCCACTCGACGAGAAGCACGAGGGTCCCCGCCCACATCCAGACGAGACGCCGTTTTGGTATCGAAGCTCGACATGAGGGATCCTTCCCTGCTTGGTCAGGAAATAATACCCCCATTCCGCTCGCATTTCAAGGGGAAGCGCTCTCCACAGGAAAGGCGAGAGGAACTCCAGGGTCGTGCCACCCATTCACAGATCGCCCAGATGTCTCAGTCCATTCCAGAGTAAACTGTTTTTCCTGCACTGCCTCGAATTTCATGGCGAGGACGACTCACACCACGGTGGCACGTGGGATAGCCCTGTCGGAAAGCCTCGTGGGAAATCCTCTTGGAAAGCCTCGAGGGAAAGCCACAGATCCCTTGATCCACGGAAGGGAAGCGTGACACTGCTGCTACATCTCGGAGGAAAGCGCACGTGCATGCCCCCCTCGAGACAAGGACTGACTCCCCTGGGGAGACTCCAGAAAGTACCCCAAGATCCATGTCAGCACTGGAGAGGAATCCTCAGGTTCTGGCACCGATCTCCACACAAGGTCTTAGGCCTCCGGCATCGACGGGAGAGGAATCCCGAGAGGCCCCCGAGCAACTCGCATGGGGACTGGCCTTTCCTGAGGCCACCAGAGCGGGTCCCTGAGTCCCCGTCGTAAGTCGAGAGCACCTGCCGCAACTCGAGAAAATCCAGGAGTTCTCCCTCCAGGCGAGATGAGGCCCATTTCCGCTGAGCGTCTCGAGGCCTAATCACACCTAACACTTGGAACTTTCAAAGGGTCCTTCACACCCTTGCTGCAACTCAAGAAGTTCCCCCGACATACCCGTCTCCACTCGAGAGGAAGCACGAGAGTCCCGCCCACATCCAGAGGAGCCCCGTTTCCGCCTCCTAGCTCGAGAGGAGGGATCCTTTCCCTGCGTGGTCGGCAAAGAATTCCCGGCGTTCCCTTCGCATCTCAAGAGGAGGCGCTCTCCACAGGAAAGGCGAGAAGGAACTCCAGGGTCGTGCCACCATTCCAGAGTCCCGCAGATGTCTCAGTCCATTCCAGGGAAACCTGTTTTCCCTGCACTGCCTCGGACTTTCAAGCCGAGGATCGACTCACACCACGGTGGCACGTGGGACAGCCTGTGGGACAGCCCTGTGGGAAAGGCCTCGTGGGAAAGCCTCGATGGGAAAGCCACAGATCCCTGATCCACGCGAAGGGAAGCGCGACACTGCTGCTACAGCTCGGGAGGAAAGAGCACGTTCATGCCCCACTCGAGACGAGACTGACTCCCCTGGGAGACTCCAGAAGTACCCCAAGATCCATGTCAGCACTGGAGAGGAATCTCAGGTTCCGGCACGGACTCCACACAAGGTCTTAGGCCCGGCATCGACGGGAGAGGAATCCCGAGGGGCCTCGAGCAACTCGCATGGGGACTGGCCTTTCCTGAGGCCACCAGAGCGGGTCCCTGAGGTCCCCGTCGTAAGTCGAGAGCACCTGCCTCAATCGAGAAAATCCAGGAGGTTCTCCCTCCAGGCGAGATGAGGCCCATTTCCGCTGAGGCGTCTCGAGGCTAATCACACCTAACATCTGGAACTTCCAAAGGGTCCTTCACACCCTTGCTGCAACTCAAGAAGTTAGCCGACTATACCCGTCTCCACTCGAGAGGAAGCACGAGAGTCCCGCCCACATCCAGAGGAGCCCCTGTTTCCGCCTCCTAGCTCGAGAGGAGGGATCCTTTCCCTGCGTGGTCGAGAAAGAATTCCCGGGCGTTCCCTTCGCATCTCATGAGGAGGCACTCTCCACAGGAAAGGCGAGACGAACTCCAGAGTCGTGCCACCATTCCCAGAGTCCCCCAGATGTCTCAGTCCATTCCAGGGAAACCTGTTTTCCCTGCACTGCCTCGGACTTTCAAGCCAAGGATGGACTCACACCATGGTGGCACGTGGGACAGCCCTGTGGGAAAGCCTCGTGTGAGAGCCTCGTGGGAAAGTCTCCAGGGAAAGCCACAGATCCGTTGATCCACGCGAAGGGAAGCGTGACACTGCTGCTACAGATCGGGAAGAAAGCGCACGTGCATGCTCCCACTCGAGATGACGACCGACTCCCATTGAGGAGACTCCAGAAGTACCCCAAGATCCATGTCAGCACTGGAGAGGAGTCCTCAGGTTCCGGCACCGACTCCACGCAAGGTCTTAGGCCCCGGCATCGACGGGAGAGGAATCCCGAGAGGCCCACGAGCAACTCGCATGGGGACTGGCCTTTCCTGAGGCCACCAGAGCGGGTCCCTGAAGTCCCCGATCCTAAGTCTAGAGTACCTGCCGCAACTCAAGAAAATCCAGGAGGTTCTCCCCTCCAGGCGAGATGAGGCCCATTTCCGCTGAGGCATCTCGAGGCTAATCACACCTAACCTCTGGAAATTCCAAAGGATCCTTCACACCCTTGCTGCAACTCAAGAAGTTCCCCGACATACCTGTCTCCACTCGAGAGGAAGCACGAGAGTTCTGCCCACATCCAGAGGTATGCCCGTTTCCGCCTCCTAGCTCGAGAGGAGGGATCCTTTCCCTGCGTGGTCGGGAAAGAATTCCCGGCGTTCCCTTTGCATCTCAAGAGGAGGTCGCTCTCCACAGGAAAGGCGAGAGGAAATCCAGGGTCGTGCCACCATTCCCAGAGTCCCCCAGATGATCTCAGTCCATTCCAGGGAAACCTGATTTTCGCTGTACTGCCTCGAATTTCAAGCCGAGGATACGACTCACACCACGGTGGCACGTGGGACAGCCCTGTGGGAAAGCCTCGTGGGAAAGCCTCGTGGGGAAGCCTCGAGGGAAAGCCACAGATCCCTTGATCCACGCGAAGGGAAGCGTGACACTGCTGCTACAGCTCGGGAGGAAAGGGCACGTGCATGACCCCACTCGAGTCGAGGACTGACTCCCCTGGGAAGACTGCAGAAGTACCCCAAGATCCATGTCAGCACTGGAGAGGAATCCTCAGGTTCTGGCCACCGACTCCACACAAGATCTTAGGCCCCGGCATTGACGGGAGATGGAATCCCGAGAGGCCCCGAGCAACTCGCATGGGGACTGGCCTTTCCGGAGGCCAACAGAGCGGGTCCCTGAGGTCCCCGTCGTAAGTCGAGAGCACCTGCCACAACTCGAGAAAATCCAGGAGATTAACCCTCCAGGCGATATGAGGCCCATTTGTGCTGAGGCGTCTCGAGGCTAATCACACCTAACCTCTGGAACTTCCAAAGGGTCCTTCACACCCTTGCTGCAACTCATGAAGTTCCCTGACTTACCCGTCTACCACTCGAGAGGAAGTACGAGAGTCCCGCCAACATCCAGAGGAGACCCGTTCCTGCCTCCTAGCTCAAGAGGGGGGATCCTTTCCCTGCGTTGTCGGGAAAGAATTCCCGGCGTTCCTGTCGCATCTCAAGAAGAGGCGCTCTCCACAGGAAAGGCGAGAGGAACTCCAGGGTCGTGCCACCATTCCCAGAGTCTCCCAGATGTATCAGTCCTATTCCAGGAGAAGCGAGTTTTCCCTGCACAGCCTCGACTTTCAAGCCAAGGATCAACTCACACCACGGTGGCACGTGGGACAGCCCTGTGGGAAAGCCTCGTGGGAAAGCCTCGTGGGAAAGCCTCGAGGGAAAGACACAGATCCCTTGATCCACGGGAAGGGAAGCGTGACACTGCTGCTACTAGCTCGAAAGGAAAGCGCACGTGCATGCCCCCACTCGAGACAAGGATCTGACTCCCCTGGGGAGACTCCAGAAGTACCCCAAGATCCATGTCAGCACTGGAGGGGAATCCTCAGGTTCCGGCACCGACTCCACACAAGGTCTTAGGCCCCGGCATCGACGGGAGAGGAATCCCGAGAGGCCCCCGAGCAACTCGCATGGGGACTGGCCTTTCCTGAGGCCACCAGAGCGGGTCCCTGAGGATTCCCGTCGAAAGTCGAGAGCACCTGCCGCAACTTGAGAAAATCCAGGAGGTTCTCCACTCCAGGCGAGATGAGGCCCATTTCCGCTGAGGCGTCTCCGGGCTAATCACACCTAACCCCTGGAACTTCCGAAGGGTCCTTCACACCCTTGCTGCAACTCAAGAAGTTCCCCGACATACCCGTCTCCACTCGAGAGGAAGCAGGAGAGTCCCGCCCACATCCAGAGGAGCCCCGTTTACCGCCCCTAGCTCGAGAGGAGGGATCCTTTCCCTGCGTGTTCGGGAAAGAATCCCTGGCGTTTCCCTTCGCAACTCAAGAGGAGGCGCTCTCCACAGGAAAGGCGAGAGGAACCCCAGGGTCGTGCCACATTCCCAGAGTCCACCAGATGTCTCAGTCCATTACCAGGGAAAACTGTTTTCCCTGCACTGCCTCGACTTTCAAGCCGAGGATCGACTCACACCACGGTGGCACGTGGGACAGTCCCTGTGGGAAAGCCTCGTGGGAAAGCCTCGAGGGAAAGCCCCTGATCCCTTGATCCACGCGAAGGGAAGCGTGACACTGCTGCTACAGCTCGGGAGGAAAGCGCACGTGCATGCCCCACTCGAGACAAGGTCTGACTCCGCTGAGGAGACTCCAGAAATACCCCAAGATCCATGTCAGCACTGGAGAGGAATCCTCAGGTTCCGGCACCGACTTCACACAAGGTCTTAGGCCCCGGCATCGACGGGAGAGGAATCCCGAGAGGCCCCGAGCAACTCGCATGGGGACTGGCCTTTCCTGAGGCCACCAGAGCGGGTCCCTGAGGTCCCCGTCGTAAGTCGAGAGCACCTGCCGTTCCTCGAGAAAATCCAGGAGGTTCTCCCCTCCGGGCGAGATGAGGCCCATTTCAGCTAATGCGTCACAAGGCTAATCACATCTAACATCTGGAACTTCAAAAGGGTCCTTCACACCCTTGCTGCAACTCAAGAAGTTCCCCGACATACCCGTCTCCACTCGAGAGGAAGCACGAGAGTGCCCCCCACATCCAGAGGAGCACCGTTTGCGCCTCCTAGCTCGAGAGGAGGGATCCATTCCCTGCGTGGTCGGGAAAGAATTCCCGGCGTTCCCGTCGCATCTCAAGAGGAGGCACTCCCCACAGGAAAGGCGAGAGGAAATCCAGGGTCGTGCCACCATTCCCAGAGACCCCCAGATGTCTCAGTCCATTCCAGGGAAACCTGTTTTCCCTGCACTGCCTCGACTTTCAACCGGGATCGACTCACACCACGGTGGCACGTGGGACAGCCCTGTGTGAAAGCCTCGTGGGAAAGCCTCGTTGGATAGCCTCGAGGGAAAGACACAGATCCCTTGATCGACCTGAAGGGAAGCGAGACACTGCTGCTACAGCTCGGAAGGAAAGCGCACGTGCATGCCCACACTCAAGACGAGGACTGACTCCCGTGGGGAGACTCCAGAAGTACCCCAAGATCCATGTCAGCAATGGTGAGGAATCCTCAGCTTCCGGGACTATCTCCACACAAGGTCTTAGGCCCCAGCATCAACGGGAGAGGAATCCCGAGAGGCCCCGGAGAACTCGCATGGGGACTGGCCTTTCCTGAGTCCACCAGAGCGGGTCTCGGAGGTCCGCGTCGTAAGTCGAGAGCACCTGCCGCAACTCGAGAAGATCCAGGAGGTTCTCCCATCCAGGAGAGATGAGGGCCATTTCCGCTGAGGCGTCTTCAGGCTAATCACACCTAACCCTGGAACTTCCAAAGGGTCCTTCAAACCCTTGCTGCAACTCAAGAAGTACCCTGACGTACCCGTCTCCACTCGAGAGGAAGCACGAGAGTCCCGCCAACATCCAGAGGAGCCCCGTTTGCGACGCCTAGCTCGAGAGGAGGGATCCTTTCCCTGCGTGGTCGGGAAAGAATTCCCGGCGTTCCCGTCGCATCTAAAGAGGAGGCACTCTCCACAGGAAAGGCGGAGAGAAATTCCAGGGTCGTGCCAAAATTCCCAGAGTCCCCCAGATATCTCAGTCCATTCCAGGGAAACCTGTTTTCCCTGCACTGCCTCGACTTTCAAGCCGAGGATCGACTCACACCACGGTGGCACGTGGGACTGCCCTGTGGGAAAGCTTCGTGGGAAAGCCTCGTGGGAAAGCCTCGTGGGAAAGCATCGTGGGAAAGCCTAGAGCGAAAGCCACAGATCCCCTGATCCACTCGAAGGGAAGAGCTACACTGGTGCTACAGCTCGGGAGGAAAGCGTAGTTGCATGCCCCCACTCGAGACGAGGACTGACTCCCCTGGGGAGACACCAGAAGAACCCCAAGATCCATGTCGGCACTGGAAAGGAATCCTCAGGTTCCAGCACCGACTCCACACAAGGTCTTAGGCACCGGCATCGAAGGGAGAGGAATCCCGAGAGGTCCCCGAGCAACACGCATGGGGACTGGCCTTTCCTGAGGCCACCAGAGCGGGTCCCTGAGGTCCCCGTCGTAAGTCGAGAGCACCTGCCCCAACTTGAGAAAATCCAGGAGGTTCTCCCCTGCCAGGCGAGATGAGGCCGATTTCCGCTGAGGCGTTTCGAGGCTAATCACACCTAACCTCTGGAATTTCCAAAGGGTCCTTCACACCCTTGCTGCAGCTCAAGAAGTTCCCCGACATACCCGTCTCCACTGGAGAGGAAGCACGAGAGTCCCGCCAACATCCAGAGGAGCCCCGTTTGCGCCGCCTAGCTCGAGAGGAGGGATCCTTTCCCTGAGTGATTGGGAAAGAATTCCTGGCCTTCCCGTCGCATCTCAAAAGGAGGTGCTCTCCACAGGAAAGGCGAGAGGAACTCCAGGGTCGTGCCACCATTCCCAGAGTCCCCCAGGTGTCTCAGTCCATTCCAGGGAAACCTGTTTTCACTGCACTGCCTCGACTTTCAAGCCGAGGAACGACTCACACCACTGTGGCACGTGGGACAGCCCTGTGGGAAAGCCTCGTGGGAAAGCCTCGTCGGAAAGCCTCGAGCGAAATCCACAGATCCCCTGATCCACACGAAGGGAAGAGCGACTCTGCTGCTACAGCTAGGGAGGAAAGCGCAGTTGCATGCCCCCACTCGAGCCGAGGACTGACTCCCCTGGGGAGACTCCAGAAGAACCCCAAGATCCATGTCAGCACTGGAGAGGAATCCTCAGGTTCTGCCACCGACTCCACACAAGGTCTTAGGCCCCGGCATTGACGGGAGAGGAATCCCGAGAGGCCCCCGAGCAACTCGCATGGGGACTGGCCTTTCCTGAGGCCAACAGAGCGGGTCCCTGAGGTCCCCGTCGTAAGTCGAGAGCACCTGCCGCAACTCGAGAAAATCCAGGAGATTCCCCCTCCAGGCGATATGCGGCCCATTTGTGCTGAGGCGTCTCGAGGCTAATCAGAGCTAACCTCTGGAACATCCAAAGGGTCCTTCACACCCTTGCTGCAACTGAAGAAGTTCCCTGACTTACCCGTCTCTACTCGAGAGGAAGCACGAGAGTCCCGCCAACTTCCAGAGGTGACCCGTTTCTGCCTCCTAGCTCAAGAGGAGGGATCCTTTCCCTGCGTGTTCGGGAAAGAATTCCCGGCGTTCCCGTCGCATCTCAAGAAGAGGCGCTCTCCACAGGAAAGGCGAGAGGAACTCCAGGGTCGTGCAACCATTCCCAGAGTCTCCCAGATGTATCAGTCTATTCCAGAGAAACGAGTTTTCCCTGCACAGCCTCGACTTTCAAGCCGAGGATCAACTCACACCACGGTGGCACGTGGGACAGCCCTGTGGGAAAGCCTCGTGGGAAAGCCTCGTGGGAAAGCCTCGAGGGAAAGCCCACTGATCCCTTGATCCACGTGAAGGGAAGAGTGACACTGCTGCTACAGCTCGGGAGGAAAGCGCACGTGCATGCCCCAATTGGAGACGAGGACTGACTCCCCTGGGGAGACTCCAGAAGTACCCCAATATCCATGTCAGCACTGGAGAGGAATCCTCAGGTTCCGGCATCGTCTCCACACAAGGTCTTAGGCACCCGGCATCGACGGGAGAGGAATCCCGAGAGGCCCGCGAGCAACTCACATGGGGACTGGCCTTTCCTGAGGCCACCAGAGCGGGTCCCTGAGGTCCCCGACGTAAGTCGAGAGCACCTGCCGCAACTCGAGAAAATCCAGGAGGTTCTCCCCTCCAGGCGAGATGAGGCCCATTTCCGCTGAGGCGTCTACGAGGATAATCACACCTAATCTCTGGAACTTCCAAAGGGTCCATTCACACCCTTGCTGCAACTCAAGAAGTTCCCGACATACCCGTCGCCACTCGAGAGGAAGCACGAGAGTCCCGCCCACATCCAGAGGAGCCCCGTTTCCGCCTCCTAGCTCGAGTGGAGGGATCCTTTCCCTGCGTGGTCGGGAAAGAATTCCCGGCGTTCCCGTCGTATCTCAAGAGGAGGCGCTCTCCACAGGAAAGGCGAGAGGAACTCCAGGGTCGTGCCACCATTCCCAGAGTCCCTCAGATGTCTCAGTCCATTCCAGGGAAACCTGTTTTTCCCTGCACTGCCTCGACTTTCAAGCCGAGGATCGACTCAAACCACGGTGGCACGTGGGACAGCCCTGTGGGAAAGCCTTGTGGGAAAGCCTCGTGGGAAAGCCTCGAGGGAAAGCCACAGATCCCTTGATCCACGCGAAGGGAAGCTCGACACTGCTGCTACAGCTTGGAAGGAAAGCGCACGTGCATGCCCCCACTCGAGACGAGGACTGGACTCCCCTGGGGAGACTCCAGAAGTACCCCAAGATCCATGTCAGCACTGGAGAGGAATCCTCAGGTTCTGGCACCGACTCCAACACAAGGTCTTAGGCCCCGGCATCGACGGGAGAGGAATCCCGAGAGGCCCTCGAGCAACTCGCATGGGGACTGGCCTTTCCTGAGGCCACCAGAGCGGGACCCTGAGGTCCCCGTCGTAAGTCGAGAGCACCTGCCGCAACTCGAGAAAATCCAGGAGGTTCTCCCCTCCAGGCGAGATGAGACCCATTTCCGCTGAGGCGTGTCAAGGCAAATGACACCTAACCTCTGGAACTTCCAAAGGGTCCTTCACCCCCTTGCTGCAACTCAAGAAGTTCCCGGACATACCCGTCTCCACTCGAGAGGAAGCATGAGAGTCCCGCCCACATTCAGAGGAGCCCCGATTCCGCCCTCCTAGCTCGAGAGGAGGGATCCTTTCCCTGTTTGTTCGGGAAAGAATGCCCGGCATTCCCGTCGCAACTCAAGAGGAGGCGCTCTCAACACAGGAAAGGCGAGAGGAACTCCAGGGTCGTGCCACCATTCCCAGAGTCCCCAGATGTCTCAGTCCATTCCAGGGAAACCTGTTTTCCCTGCACTGCCTCCACTTTCAAGCCGAGGATCGACTCACACCACGGTGGCACGTGGGACAGCCCTGTGGGAAAGCCTCGTGGGAAAGCCTGTTGGAAAACTTGGTGGGAATGCCCAATGGAAAGCCACAGATCCCTTGATCGTCGGCAGGGAAGACTGACACTGGTTCTACGAGCTCGGGAGGAAAGCGCACGTGAATGCCCCCACTCGAGATGAGGACTGAATCGCCTAGGGAGACTCCAGAAGTACCCCAGGATCCATGTCAGGCCTGGAGAGGAAATCCTCACGTTCCGGCACCCAACTCCAGACAAGGTCTTAGGTCCGGCATCGTACGGTAGAGGAATCCCAGGAGGTCCCCTAGCAACTCGCATGGGGACCTGCCTTTCCTGAGGCCACCAGAGCGGGTCCCTGAGGTCCCCGTCGTAAGTCGAGAGCACCTGCCGCAAGTTGAGAAAATCCTGGAGGTTCTCCCCTCCAGGCGAACAGAGGCGAATTATTGCTGAAGCATCTCGAGGCCAATCACACCTACCCCCTGAACCGTCCAAAGGTTCCTTCACACCCTTGCTGCAACTCAAGAAGTTCCCCGATATACCCGTATGCACTCGAGAGGAAGCAGAAGGGTCCCGCCTGCCGGGGTCCAGCCCGGTGGATCCAGGGATTCGAAGGGTGGACGGCGTTGGCGTGGAAAGACTTGTTTATTTATTAATGTAAGATTAGATTAGGAAACTATAGTGTAGTAAGAAGATTAAGTGGAGGAAGAGGGCTGAATAGCTTGGTTTACGCGGAAGGCCAATAAAATTCCAGACAAGGAATTTGCACCATCTACGCTGGGCCACCGGCGCCCGCTTGAATATCTAAGGGTGCTCGCTTAAGCTCCCTTTCGCGCGGGTTTTAACAGGCCGGGCAAGTAAGTAGACCTGGCGAGCCTCGCCCCCAGATGGAGATTCAGCCTGAAGTTAAAGTAAAGAGCAGAGAGAGGGAAGGGGAGAGAAGAGGAGAGAGAGAGACATGGGGGGAGCCAGAGTCCAAGAAACCAGGCGAGAGACTAGTTCGAGAAACTGGTCCGAGAAAACTGGTCCCCGGCCCTGGCCCCGTCCTTTATTGTTCAGAAGGCCTTTTATACTTTTGGTAAAACACGGAGATCAATGGGTAACACAGAATTATGTAGCGTTCGCAGCCCAGACTCTTTCTATACATCATTTTGCATACAAAGGTCTCAGGTGATTTACATTATCTTCTGGCCAAGAAGCTTGTTAACACTTTTTATCTCTCTTCCTTAATGAATGTTTGATTTTGTTTCCCCTGAAGTGTTTTTCTTTAATTTGCATCTCCTTAAAGCATTAAAGTTACATCTCTATAGAACAAAGGTGCAGTGGGTTATAACAAAGAAGGTACTTAACTCAAAGATCTAATGTTGCTAATACCAGGTCTACTACTTGTTTTCTATATACCAACTATATTAAAAATAAAGGATATGAAAATTTGGCAGCAAGCATTGACCAAAAAATGAAACCTTTAATCAGTCCTATCTAAAGATTTTGACTCCTCGGAAGCTCCTACATTCCTAGGATGTTTTAAGCTTCCTGTGCCTCCTGCGGTCAGGAGGCCTCAAACAATCACATGCGCAGCTGTACGAGTCCTGCAGGCAGGCTAGAAAGCCATCAGAGGGTTTTGGATTGAAACACTCTTTCAAATGCAGAAGACTAAAGCCCTGAATTGACTTTTTCCAGAAAATGTCAGAAGAGTGGAAAGCAGAGCACAAAAGCCGGCAGATTTTTGCTGGGTACATGCTTAGGAATTTCCAGAGGGGTCCCTGAAGTCTGAGCACGCCTTGCGTATGTCAGCTTCCTTCCTCATGACCTTGTCATGGCGGGATTCCTCACACTGGCTCCCGGCATCTCACCCTTTTAATTTTAAATAATTAATTATTTATGTTTAAAATCAGGTGCAGTTCGGTCTCGAGATTCCGAATGCTCTGCCGAAGAATCTAGACAATACAGGGAAGTATGTTATGAGGAGCAAGATTATAAACAGTAGACAGAACAGTCTTCAGAAATGAAGTTAGAGAAAGTGTGGGGAAAAAGTCATTGGCTTCTCCTGCGGTGGTAAAATCTAATCGGGAGTGTTCCAAGGTCTGAATCTGGTAATGCAGTTTCCCTAAGTCTAAACTAATATCTGAGCTGTTCCAAAACACAGAAAACTTGATTTTTTAACATATTGGGCATTTACACTTGTTGAGTCAATGATTGCTGCCCATACAGTTGTTGTAACACAGGAAGAACATAATTATCATATCAATAAGTTGTTACAGTTACAGGACATCTTTAAAACCACAAAAAGAGCAGACATTACTTTGAGGAGTTAAACAAGATGAAAACATCCATGGTTCACAAGTCGCTACATTAGGTACGTTAAGTTTTCTGGAATCATTGGTGAAAAGAAGAACATAAGGAGAGGATAGACAAGCCAAAATAGAGTAAATAGAGTCATTTTTCGGTTGGAGTTTGCGCTGCAGCAGCTGTTAGTCCCGCCGGATCTTGATGTTTTTTTTTTTTTTTGCCTCTTCTGCCATCGCGTGCGGCGGCCAAGCTACACGAAAATATGAGCAAATAGTATACAGTTCCCATACATCTCTTTTTCTCATCAAGTCTCTATCCCATAGTTTCGCAGATGGACGCTGGCGGAGCACTGTGGTCCCGTCAGTCAGTAAGGCTGGCCCCGCCGCAGCTTTTGGTGCGCGGCTGTTTCCCGCGGCGGTGGAGGCCAGAGAAGTTCCCTTTTTCTTTTGTGGCGAATCAGTCTGTCCGGGATCCAAATTGACGAATCTGCACCCTGTGGAAAAAAATATAAACACTTCCTCGACCCGCAGTAAATTCTGGGTCGGTATCTTTTTGTTATCTGGAGGAGATCTTTTTGCTTTACCAAGGCTTTTATTTTACTGTTCCAAATGAATCAGCATTCAACTTATTACAAAGAGAACATGTTGTAAAATCTGATGGGGGAAAACTATACTTAATTTCTCCTTTTTTAATTTTTGAATTAACAAAGCATGTGAGGGTAAATGATGCAAGATCTGATCACAAGAATTTCTATAGCAATCTGCCAATCATCAAACATTTGAAAAGCATCAAGTTGTTCTCTGTTATATGGAATTACA
>NW_017217376.1:0-12572 GCF_001704415.2 Capra hircus | reverse complement strand
CTGGACCCCGGCAAGTGGTGCCCGGAACAGGCTATTCGAAGTAGGTTCCTCGGGAGCAAAGCTCCCCCCAGAGCACTCTCTGTTGCTCCACCCAGGAGTGACTTAATCACTCCCCCGGAGTACTTTCGGGTACTCCCCCAGTGTTGAGTGTTCGGGACGGCTAGGACCCCACTCAGGGTGCCGCGGACCCCCCTGTAGGATAGACAGGGTGAGGACGAGTGGGAAGTGTTCAAGGGTTTAAGAGAAACCTGGCGCTCTAGAGGTTGAAAAGAAACCTGCTATCTTAGGGTTTAAAACAAAACCCCCTTGCTAAGGTAAAACCTTTTTCAAGGCAGACTTTTCTATAACTCTTAATTTTCTGACACGGGTAACAATGACTCAAAACAATGACACCTCTTTATACAAGTAATTTTGTAACTGTTAAACAAAAAAGACAAATTAAAGATTAAAAGGCTAGTGTTACGAGACCAATGTCCTTGGTTTCCAGAAAAGAGATTTAGATACTTGGATAAAGGTAATAAAACAGCTAAAAACTAATTATACTTTGCATGGGCCTGTAAATGCTTTTGCTCTGTAAAATATTATTACAAATGTTCTGGACCCCCGTCATGAGGCTGTTAGTTAGATAGCCTATGGGAGAGACTATAGCAGTGGATTGTAGTGGGTCTCCACCTATTACGCAGATCATATTTTCTGCCATTGGCAAACAAAAGGAGAGAGACTGTACTCTTCCTCCCGAGGAAGGAGGGTGCTTATAGGACGCAGCGGCGAGCGCCCTGGAGAGCCCCCTCCCCCTCTAACACAAAACCAAACCTTAAAAGAGTTGTCTTATTTTAAGGCGACCACTGCAACTCTGCTTGCGCCTCCCCAGGGCTTAAGAACTCCCCACTTTATATCCAAAGCCTCCCAGAACATTGCTTAAGTTTGAAAACGATAGTGACAATATTTTGAGCAAAAGAGCTTTTAAAACAGAGCTTGCTCCTTGCATAAAATCCCCTCAGGAGGGGCCTCACCCAACGAAAAAAAAAAAAAGAAAAAGAAAAAGGAAGAAAAACAGAGAAAAAAAAAGAAAAATATTCGTAATAAAAAGGACTTTACAAATGCAAAATGTTTATCTTGAGGCCAAATAGAACATTTTTTGCCAAAATGTCTTGTTAAACAGAGATAACAAGCCGTACCAAACAACCCCAGGTAGCTCAGGCCTGGACCTCAGTTCCACCACCTTAATAATAATAGCTCCTGACTCAGATTCCAGTGGCTAGTCCCCTTCCTGAGGACATTGTAAGACTTGTGCTGGGGCATAGCTTGCTTTCTTTTCAAAAAATTTCGGTAGTGTCTTGTGTAGTAAATTCTGATTATACTAAAAAAATTGAAGTTTTGATATCGCCACCTGCTAAAACTGTGCAATTAAAATTAAAAAATAGCACAGCTTTTGCTTTTACCTTATTACCAGACAGAAAACCAGACAAAAAAGCCCAGAGGATCTAGATCTAGGTTTTTGGGTGCAAAAAATTGCAGCTTCTAGGCCTTTAAAAGATTTTTTTAAGATATAAAATGTCATGGCTGTTAGACAATAGACAAGACGTTTCTTACATTGCTGAGAGACTAGCGCAGCTCCTGCCAACATATACTACTGAAAAGGAGTTGGTGGGATTAGAAAAGGTGGTATGCAGGATAAAAATGCTATAGAGTAAGAGGTGAGAGAGAGTTTAGACCTTGGTGAATAGTGAGCTCCCCGTTGCTGGAAGTATTCAAGCAAAGATTAAATGGTTACTTGTCATCTAAAGGCTAATAGACCAGATTTGGGTTATAAAAAGATCATTAAAAAAGCTTTTCTTGCTTCTTATATTTGGGTCTGCAAAAGTTTTAAAACTGATAATGTCCTTTTAAAGCTGCTGAGAGATTGTTTACTAACTTTAAATGATTTCCAAAATTATTAGGTGATATTAATTGGATATGCCCACATTTAAACTGACTTTTGTAGATTTAAAGCCTTTTGTTGATTGCTGAAAAATAACAATCATAATCCCAGTTCTAAGAAAAGTTGACTAGTGTGACACAGTTGGCTTTCGTTAAAGTGAATGAGGCTTTAAATGATCAGTTAATTAAGATTAATATTGCCAAAAAAGGAGATTAAATTATTCTTGCCACAAAATGTATACCTACAGGATGCTTGTGACAGAAGGCCCATTGGTTCCATCTAATGACCCCCAAAAAATAGTTTTATCTTATCCAACTTGGTGGAACAATGGCCTCTGCCTAAGAAAAAATTACTGCCATATTAATTTAAAAGATTAATTCAAGCATACTGATTTATTAAATTGTTTAGTAAAGAGCCATCAAAAATTGTAATTCCATATAACAAAAAACAACTTGATGCTTTTCAAATGTTTGATGATTGGCAGATTGCTATAGGAAATTCTTGTGATCAGATCTTGCATCATTTACCTCACGTGCTTTGTTAATTCAAAAATTAAAAAAGGAGAAATTAAGTATAGTTTTCCCCCATCAGATTTTACAACATGTTCTCTTTGTAATAAGTTAAATGCTGATTCGTTTGGAACAGCAAAAATAAAAAGCCATTGGTAAAGCAAAAAGATCTCCAGATAACAAAAAGATCCCGACCAGAATTTGCTGCGGGTCGAGGAAGTGTTTATATTTTTTCCACAGGGTGCAGATTCGTCAATTTGGATCCCGGACAGACTGATTCGCCACAAAAGAAAAAGGGAACTTCTCTGCCGCCACCGCCGCGGGAAACAGCCGTGCACAAAAAGCTGCGGGCGGGGCCAGCCTGACTGACGGAACCCAGTGCACCGCACTCGCAGCCCCGTAACAGCGCCAGTGTCAGAGGGCGGGGTGAAGGCCGCTGCTCCCACCGGCAGAAGAGGCAAAAGAAACATCAAGATCCCGGCGGGACTAACAGCTGCTGCAGCGCAAACTCCAACCAGAAAATGACTCTATTTACTCTATTTTGGCTTGTCTATCCTCTCCTTATGTTCTTCTTTTCACCAATGATTCCAGAAAACTTAACGTACCTAATGTAGCGACTTGTGAACCATGGATGTTTTCATCTTGTTTAACTCCTCAAAGTAATGTCTGCTCTTTTGTGGTTTTAAAGATGTCCTGTAACTGTAACAACTTATTGATATGATAATTATGTTCTTGCTGTGTTACAATAACTGTTATTGTTACTATGGCAGCGGTCATTGACTCAACAAGTGTAAATACCCAATATGTTAAAAAATCAAGTTTTAGGTGTTTTGGAACAGCTCAGATATTAGTTTAGACTTAGGGAAACTGCATAACCAGATTCAGACCTTGGAACACCCCGATTAGATTTTACCACCGCAGGAGAAGCCAATGACTTTTTCCACACTTTCTCTAACTTCATTTCTGGAAAGACTATTCTGTCTACTCTTTATAATCTTGCTCCTCGTAATCATTCTTCCCTGTATTGTCTAGATTCTTCGGCAGAGCATTCGGAAAAATAAAAACTTGATTTTAAACATAAATAATTAATTATTTAAAATAAAAAAGGGTGAGATGCTGGGAGCCAGTGTGAGGAATCCCGCCCGTGACAAGGTCATGAGGAAGGAAGCTGACATACGCAAGGCGTGCTCAGACTTCAGGGATCCCTCTGGAAATTCCTAAGCACGTACCCCAACAAAAATCTGCCGGCTTTTGTGCTCTGCTTTTCCACTCTTCTGACATTTTCTGGAAAAAGTCAAATCAGGGCTTTAGTCTTCTGCATTTGAAAGAGTGTTTCAATCCAAAAACCCCTCCGATGGCTTTCTAGCCTGCCTGCAGGACTCCTACAGCTGCGCATGTGATTGTTTGAGGCCTCCTGACCGCAGGAGGCACAGGAAGCTTAAAACATCCTAGGAATGTAGGAGCTTCCGAGGAGTCAAAATCTTTAGAATAGGACTGATTAATGGTTTCATTTTTTGGGTCAATGCTTGCTGCCAAATTTTCATATCCTTTATTTTTAGATATAGTTGGTATATAGAAAAACAAGTAGTAGACCTGGTATTAGCAACATTAGATCTTTGAGTTAAGTACCTTCTTTGTTATATCCCACTGCACCTTTGTTCTATAGAGATGTAACTTTAATGCTTTAAGGAGATGCAGATTAAAAAAAAAAACACTTCAGGGGAAACAAAATTAACATTCATTAAGGAAGAGAGCCAAAAAGTGTTAACAAGCCTCTTGGCCAAAAGATAATGTAAATCACCTGAGACCTTTTGTATACAAAATGATATACGGAAAGAATCTGGGTTGCGAACGCTACATAATTTTGTGTTACCCATTGATCTCCGTGTTTTATCAAAAGTATAAAAGGCCTTCTGAACAATAAAGGATGGGGGCCAGTTTCTCGAACTAGTCTCTCGGCCTGGTTTCTTGGGACTCTGGCTCCCCCCATGTCTCTCTCTCTCTCTTCTTCTCTCCCCTTCCCTCTCTCTGCTCTTTACTTTAACTTCAGGCTGAATCTCCATCTGGGGCGCGGAGGCTCGCCAGGTCTACTTACTTGCCCCGGCTGTTAAGACCCGCACGAAAGGGAGCTTAAGGCGAGGCACCCTTAGATATTCAAGCGGGCGCCGGTGGCCCAACGTAGATGGTGCAAATTCCTTGTCTGGAATTTTATTGGCCTTCCGCGTAAACCAAGCTATTCAGCCTTCTTCCTCCGCTTAATCTTCTTACTACACTATAGTTTCTTAATCTAATCTTACATTAATAAACAAACAAGTCTTTCCAAGCCAACGCCGTCCACCCTTTGAATTCCCTGGATCCGCCGGGGCTGGACCCCGGCAGGCACCGACTCCACACAAGGTCTTAGGCCCTGGCATCGAAGGGAGAGGAATCCCGAGAGGCCCCGAGCAACTCGCATGAGGACTGGCCATTCCTGAGGCCACCAGAGCGGGTCCCAGTGGTCCCCATCGTAAGGCGAGAGCACGTACCGCAACTCGAAAAAATCCAGGAGATTCTCCCCTCCAGGGGAGATGAGGCCCATTTCCGCTAAGGCGTCTCGACTCTAAACACACCTAATCTCTGGAATTCCAAAGGATCCTTCACAAACTTGCTGCAACTCAAGAAGTTCCCCAACATACCCGTCTCCACTCGAGAGTAAGCACGAGAGTCCCGGCCACATCCAGAGGAGCCCCGTTTCCGCCTCCAAGTTCGAGAGGAGGGATCCTTTTCCTGCGTGGTCGGGAAAGAATTCCCGGCGTTCCCGTCGCATCTCAAGAGGAGGCACTGTCCACAGGAAAGGCGAGAGGAACTCCAGGGTCGTGCCACCATTCCCAGAGTCCCCCAGATGTCTCAATCCATTCCAGGGAAACCTGTTTTCCCTGCACTGCCTCGACTTTCAAGCCGAGGATCGACTCACACCACGGTGGCACGTGGGACAGCCCTGTGGGAAAGCCTCGTGGGAAAGCCTCGTGGGAAAGCCTCGAGGAAAAAGCCACAGATTCCTTGACCACGCAAAGGGAAGGGTGACAATGCTGCTACAGCTCGGGAGGAAAGCACACGTGCATGGCCTCCACTCGAGACGAGGACTGACTCCCCTGGGGATACTCCAGAAGTACCCGAGGATCCACGTCAGCACTGGAGAGGAATCCTCAGGTTCCGGCACCGACTCCAAACAAGGTCTTACGGCCCGGCATCGAAGGGAGAGGAATCCCGAGAGGCCCCCGAGCAACTCGCATGGGGACTGGCCTTTCCTGAGGCCACCAGAGCGGGTCCCTGAGGTCCCCGTCGTTAGTCGAGAGCACCTGCCGCAACTCGAGAAAATCCAGGAGGTTCTCCCTTCCAGGCAAGATTAGGCCCATTTCTGCTAAGGCGATTCGAGGCTAATCACACCTAACCTCTTGAATTTCCAAAGGGTTCTTCACACCCTTGCTGCAACTCAAGAAGTTGCCCGACATACCCGTCTCCACTCGAGAGGAAGCACGACAGTCCCGCCCACTTCCAGAGGAGCCCCGTTTCCGTCTCATAGCTCGAAAGGAGGGATCTTTCCCTGCGTGGTCGGGAAAGAATTCCCGGCGTTCCCGTCGCATCTCAAGAGGAGGCGCTCTCCACAGGAAAGGCAAGAGGAACTCCCGGGTCGTGCCACCATTCCCAGAGTCCCCGAGATGTCTGCGTCCATTCCAGGGAAACCTGTTTTCCCTGCACTGCCTCGACTTTCAAGCCGAGGATCGACTCACACGACGGTGGCACGTGGGACAGCCCTGTGGGAAAGCCTCGTGGGAAAGTCTCGTGGGAAAGCCTCGAGGGAAAGCCACAGATCCCTTGATCCACGCGAAGGGAGCGTTACACTGCTGCTACAGCTCGGAGGAAAGCGTACTTGCATACCCACACTCGAGACCAGGACTGACTCCCCTGGGGAGACTACAGAAGTACCCCAGATCCATGTCAGCCCTGGAGAGGAATCCTCAGGTTCCGGAACCGACTCCACACAAGGTCTTAGGCCCCGGCACGACGGGAGAGGAATCCCGAGAAGGTCGCGTGGCAACTTGCATGGGGACTGGCCTTTCCTGAGGCCCAACCAGAGCGGGTTCCTGAGGTCCGCTTCGCAACGCGAGAACACCTGCACCAACTCGAGAAAATGCAGGAGGTTCTCCCCTCCAGGCGAGATGAGGCCCATTTCCGTTGAGCAACTAGGGGGTAATCACACTTAATCTCTGGAACTTCCAAAGGGTCCTTCACACCCTCGCTGCAACTCAAGAAGTTCCCGACATACCCACCTCCACTCTAGAGGAATCCGAGAGTCCCGACCATATCCAGAGTGGCCCCGTTTCCGCCTGCTAGCTCGAGAGGAGGGACCCTTTCCCTGCGTGGTCGGGAAAGAATTCCTAGTGTTCCCGTCCCATCTCAAGAGGAGGCGCCCTCCACAGGAAAGACGAGAGGAACTCCAGGATCAGGCCCCATTCCCAGAGTCCCCCTGATTTCTCAGGCCATTCCAGGGAAACCTGTTTTCCCTGCACTGCCTCGACTTTCAACCCGAGGATCGACTCACACCACGGTGGCACGTGGGACAGCCTCTGTGGGAAAGCCTCGTTGGTAAAGCCTCGTGGGAAAGCCTCGAGGGAAAGCCTCGAGGGAAAGCCACAGATCCCTTGATCCATGCGAAGGGAAGCGCGACACTGCTGCTACAGCTCAGGAGGAAAGCGCACGTGCATGCCCCCACTCGAGACGAGGACTGACTCCCCTTGGGAGACTCCAGACGTACCCCAAGATCCATGTCAGCACTGTAGAGGAATCCTCAGGTTCCGGCACTGACTCCACACAAGGTCTTAGGCCCCAGCATCGACGGAGTGGAAACCCGAGAAGCCCCGAGAGGCCCCCGAACAACTAGCATGGGGACTGGCCTTTCCTGAGGCCAACAGAGCGGGTCCCTGAGGTCCCCGTCGTAAGTCGAGAGCACCTGCCGCAACTCGAGAAAATCCAGGAGGTTCTCCCCTCCAGGCGAGATGAGGCCCATTTCCGCTGAGGTGTCTCAGGGTAATCACATCTAACCTCTGCAACTTCCAAAGGGTCTTTCACACCCTTGCTGCAACTCAAGAACTTCCCGAACATACCCGTCTCCACTCGAGAGGAAGCACGAGAGTCCCTCCCACATCTAGAGGAGCCCCGTTTTCGCCCTCCTAGCTCGAGAGGAGGGATCCTTTCCCTACGTGTTTGGGAAAGAGTTCCCGGCGTTTCCCGTCGAACCTCAAGAGGAGGCGCTCTCCACAGGAAAGGCGAGAGGAACTCCCAGGGTCGTGGCCACATTCCCAGAGTCCCCCAGATGTCTCAGTCCATTCCAGGGAAACCTGTTTCCCTACACTGCCTCGACTGTTAAGACGAGGATCCAATCACACCACGGTGGAACGAGGGACAGCCCTGTGGGAAAGCCTCGTGTGAAAGTCTTGTAGGAAAGCCTCGAGGGAAAGCCACAGATCCCTTGATCCACGCGAAGGGAAGCGTGATACTGCTGCTAAGTCTCGGAAGGAAAGAGCACGTGCATGCCCCACTCGAGATGAGGACTGACACCCCTGGGGAGACTCCAGAAGTAACCCGAAGATCCATGTCATCACTGGAGAGGAATCCTTAGGTTCCGGCACCGACTCCACACAAGGTCTTAGGCCCCGGCATCGAGGAGAAGAAATCCCGAGAGGCCCCGAGCAACTCACATGGGGACTGGCCCTTTCCTGAGGCCACCAGAGCGGGTCCCTGAGGTCCCCGTCGTAAGTCGAGAGCACCTGCCGCAACTCGAGAAAATCCAGGAGTTCTCCCCTCCAGGCGAGATGAGGCCCATTTCCCCTGAGGCGACTTCGAGGCTATTCACACTTAAACTCTGGAACTTCCAAAGGGTCCTTCACACCCTTGCTGCAACTCAAGAAGTTCTCCAAAATACCCACCGTCTCTACTCGAGAGGAAGCACAATAGTCTGGCCCACATCAAGAGGATCCCCGTTTCCGCCTCCTAGCTCGAGAGGAGGGATGCTTTCCCTGCGAGGTCGGGAAAGAATTCCCAGTGTTCCGTCACATCTCAAGAGGAGGTGCTCTCCACAGGAAAGGAGAGAGGAACTCCAGGTCGTGCCACCATTCCCAGAGTCCTCCAGATGTCTCAGTCCATTCCAGGGAAATCTGTTTTCCCTGCAATGCCACGACTTTCAGGCCGAGGATCGACTCACACCACGGTGGCAACGTGGGACAGCCCTGTGGGAAAGCCTCGTGAGAAAGCCTCGTGGAAAGCCTCGAGGGAAAGCACCTGATCAATTGATCCAAAGCGAAAGGAAGCGTGACACTGCTGCTACAGTTCAGGAGGAAAGCGCACGTGCATGCCCCCACTCGAGATGAGGACCTACTCCCCTAGGAAGACTCCAGAAGTACCCTACGATCCATATCAGCACTGGAGAGGAATCCTTCGGCTCCGGCTCCGACTCCTCACAAGGTCTGTGGCCCCGGCATCGAAGGTTGAGGAATCCGGAGAGGCCCCCGAGCAACTCGCAAGGGGACTGGCCTTTCCTGAGTCCACCAGTGCGGGTCCCTGTGGTCTCCATTGTAAGTCGTGTGCACCTGCCGCCACTCGAGAAAATCCAGGAGGTTCTCCCCTCCAGGCGAGATGAGGCCCTTTTCCGCTGAGGCGTCTCGAGGCTAATCGCACCTAATCTCTGGAACTTCCAAAGGGTCCTTCACACCCTTGCTGCAACTGAAGAAGCTCCCCGACATACCCGTCTCCACTCGAGAGGAAGCACGAGAGTTCTGCCCATATCCAGAGGAGACCCATTTCCGCCTCCTAGCTCGAGAGGAGGGATCCTTTCCCTGCGTGGTCGGGAAAGAATTCCCTGGCGTTCCCGTCGCATCTCAAGAGTAGGTGCTCTAAACAGGAAAGGCGAGAGGAACTCCAGGGTCGTGCCACCATTCCCAGAGTCCCCCAGATGTCTCAGTCCATTCCAGGGAAACCTGTTTTCCCTGCGCTGCCTCGACTTTCAAGCGAGGATCGACTCACACCACGGTGGCACGTGGGACAGCCCTGTGGGAAAGCCTCGTGGGAAAGCCTCGTGGGAAAGCCTCGAGGGAAAGCCCCTGATCCCTTGATTCACGGGAAGGGAAGAGTGACACAGCTGCTACAGCTCGGAAGGAAAGCGCACGTGCATGCCCCCACTCGAGACGAGGACTGACTCCCCTGGGGAGACTCCAGAAGCACCCCAAGATCCATGTCAGCACTGGAGAGGAATCGTCAGATTTCGGCATCGACTCCACACAAGGTCTTAGGCCCCGGCATCGACGGGATAGGTATCCCGAGAGGCCCCCGAGCAACTCACATGGGGACTGGCCTTTCCTGAGGCCACCAGAGTGGGTCCCTGAGGTCCCCGTCGTAAGTCGAGAGCACCTGCCGCAACTCGAGAAAATCCAGGAGGTTCTCCCCTCCAGGCGAGATGAGGCCCATTTCAGCTGAGGCCTCTTGAGGCTATTCACACCTAACCTCTGGAACATCCAAAGAGCCCTTCACACCCTTGCTGCAACTCAAGAAGTTCCCCGACATACCCGTCTCCACTCGAGAGGAAGCACGAGAGTCCCGCCCACATCCAGAGGAGCCCCGTTTCTGCCTCCTAGCTCGAGAGGAGGGATACTTTCCCTGCGTGGTCGGGAAAGAATTCCCGGCGTTTCCTTCCCATCTCAAGAGGTGGCGCTCTCCACAGGAAAGGCAAGAGGTACTCCAGGGTCGTGCCACCATTCCCAGAGTCCCCCAGATGTCTCAGTCCATTCCAGGGAAACCTGTTTTCCCTGCAATGCCTCGACTTTCAAGCCGAGGATCGACTCACACCACGGTGGCACGTGGGACAGCCCTGCGGGAAAGCCTCATGGAAAGCCTCGTGGGAAAGCCTCGAGGGAAAGCCACAGATCCCTTCATCCACGCGAATGGAAGCGCGACACTGCTGCTACAGCTCGAGAGGAAAACGCACGTGCATGCCCCCACTCGAGACGAGGACTAACTCCCCTGGGGAGACTCCAGAAGTACCCCAAGATCCATGTCAGCACTGGAGAGGAATCCTCAGGTTCCGGAACTGACTCCACACAAGGTCTTAGGCCCCAGCATCGACGGGAGAGGAATCCCGAGAGGCCCCAGAGCAACTCACATGGGGACTGGCCTTTCCTGAGGCCACCAGAGCGGGTCCCTGAGGTCCCCGTCGTAAGTCGAGAGCACCTGCTGCAACCCAAGAAAATCCAGGAGGTTTTCCCCTTCAGGCGAGATGAGGCCCATTTCCGCTGAGGCATCTCGAGGCTAATCACACCTAACCTCTGGAACTTCCAACGGGTCCTTCACACCCTTGTTGCAACTCAAGAAGTTCCCCGACATACCCGTCTCCACTCGAGAGGAAGCACGAGAGTCCCGCCCACATCCAGAGGAGCCCCGTTTCCGCCTCCTAGCTCGAGAGGAGCGATCGTTTCCCTGCGTGGTCGGGAAAGAATTCCCAGCGTTCCCATCGCATCTCAAGAGGAGGCGCTCTCCACAGGAAAGGTGAGAGGAAATCCAGGGTCGTGCCACCGTTCCCAGAGTCCCCCAGATGTCTCAGTCCATTTCAGGGAAACCTGTTTTCCCTGCACTGCCTCGACTTTCAAGCCGAGGATCGACTCACACCACGGTGGCACGTGGGACAGCCCTGTGGGAAAGCCTCGTGGGAAAGCCTCGAGGGAAAGCCACAGATCCCTTGATCCACGCGAAGGGAAGCGTGATACTGCTGCTACAGCTCGGGAGGAAAGCGCACGTGCATACCTCCGCTCGAGAAGAGGACTGACTCTCCTGGGGAGACTCCAGAAGTACCCCAAAATACATGTCAGCACTGGAGGGGGAAACCTCAGGTTTCGGCCCCGTTACCACATAAGGTCTTAGGCCCGGCATCGACGGGAAAGGAATCCCGAGAGGCCCTTTAGCAACTCGCATGTGGACTGGCCTTTCCTGTTGCCACCCAGAGCGGGTCCATGAGGTCCCTGTCGTAAGTCTAGAGCACCTGCCTCAACTCGAGAAAGTCCAGGTGGTTCTCCCCTCCCAGCGAGATGAGACCCATTTCCGCTGAGCCCTCTGGAGGCTAATCACACCTAACCTCTGGAACTTACAAAGGGTCCGTCACAACCTTGCTGCAACTCAAGAAGTTCCCCGACATACCCGTCTCCACTCGAGAGGAAGCACGAGAGTAAGCACGAGAGTCCCGCCCACATCCAGAGGAGCCCCGTTTCCGCCTCCAAGCTCGAGAGGAGGGATCCTTTCCCTGCGTGGTTCGGGAAAGAATTCCCGGCGTTCCCGTCGCATCTCAAGTAGGAGGTGCTCTCCACAGGAAAGGCGAGAGGAACTCCAGGGTCGTGCCACATTCCCAGAGTCCCCCAGATGTCTCAGTCCATTCCAGGGAAACCTGTTTTCCCTGCACTGCCTCGACTTTCAAGCCGAGGATCGACTCACACCACGGTGGCACGTGGGACATCCCTGTGGGAGAGCCTCGTGGGAAAGCCTCGTGGGAAAGCCTCGAGGAAAGCCCCTGATCCCTTGATCCACGGAAGGGAAGAGTGACACAGCTGCTACAGCTCGGAAGGAAAGCGCACGAGCATGCCCCCACTCGAGACGAGGACTGACTCCACTGAGGAGACTCCAGAAGTACCCCAAGATCCATGTCAGCACTGGAGAGGAATGCTCAGGTTCCGGCATCCACTCCACACAAGGTCTTAGGCCCCGGCATCGACGGGAGAGGAATCCCGAAAGGCCCCGAGCAAGTCGCAAGGGGACTGGCCTTTCCTGAGGCCAACAGAGCGGGTCCCTGAGGTCCCCGTCGTAAGTCGAGAGCACCTGCCGCAACTCGAGAAAATCCAGGAGGTTCTCCCCTCCAGGCGAGATGAGGCCCATTTACGCTGAGGCGTCTCGAGGCTAATCACACTTAACCTCTGGAACTTCAAAGGGTCCTTCACACCCTTGCTGCAACTCAAGAAGTCCGGCCCACATCCAGAGGAGCCCCGTTTCCGCCTCCTAGCTCGAGAGGAGGGATACTTTCCCTGCGTGGTCGGGAAAGAATTCCCGGCGTCCCATCGCATCTTAATAGG
>NW_017217375.1:0-12573 GCF_001704415.2 Capra hircus | reverse complement strand
GTCCCCCATGTGTCTCAGTCCATTCCAGGGAAAACTGTTTTCCCTGCCCTGCCTCGACTTTTCAAGCCGAGGATCGACTCACACCACTGTAGCACGTGGGACAGCCCTGTGGAAAAGCCTCGTGGGAAAGCCTCGAGGGAAAGCCTCAAGCGAAAGCCAGAGATCCCTTGATCCACGCGAAGGGAAGCGTTACACTACTGCTACAGCTCGGGAGGAAAGCGCACGTGCATGGCCCCACTCGAGACGAGGACTTACTCCCTGGGGAGACTCCAGAAGTATCCCAAGAACCATGTCAGCACTGGAGAGGAATCCTCAGGTTATGGCATCAACTCCACACAAGGTCTTAGGCCCCGGCATCAATGGGAGAGGAATTCCGAAAGCCCCCTGAGCAACTCGCATGGGTACTGGCCTTTCCTGAGGCCACCAGAGCGGGTCCCTGAGGTCCCCGTCCTAAGTCGAGAGCACCTGCCGCAACTCGAGAAAATCCAGGAGGTTCTGACCTCCAGGCGAGATGAGGCACTTTTCCGCTGAGACGTCTCGAGCTAATCACACCTAAACTCTTGAACTTCGAAAGAGTCCTTCACACCCTTGCTGCAACTCAAGAAGTTCCCGACATACCCGTCTCACTCGAGAGGAAGCACGAGAGCCCAGCCCACATTCAGATGAGCCGTGTTTCCGCCTCGTAGCTCGAGAGGAGGGATCCTTTCCCTGCGTGTCCAGAAGGAATTCCCGGCGTTCCCGTCGCATCTAATGAGGAGGCGCTCTAAACAGAAAAGGTGAGAGGAACTCCAGGTCGTGCGACCATTCCAAGAGTCCCCCGGATGTCTCAGTCAATTCCAGGGAAACCTGTTTTCCCTGCACTGCCTCGACTTTCAATCGGAGGATAGAGTCACACCACAGTGGCACATGGGACAGCCCTGTGGGAAAGCCTCCTGGGCAAGCCTCGAGGGAAAGACACAGATCCCTTGATCCACGCGAAGGGAAGCGTGACACTGCTACTACAGCTCGAGAGGAAATGGCACGTGCATGCCCCATTTTGAGACGAGGACTGACTCCCCTGGGGAGACTCCAGAAGTACCCCAAATCCATGTCAGCACTGGAGAGGAATCCTCAGGTTCCGGCACCGACTCCACACAAGGTCTTAGGCCCCGGCATGACGGGAGAGGAATACCGAGAGGCACCCGAACAACTCGCATGGGAACTGGCCTTTCCTGAGGCCACCAGAGCGGGTCCCTGAGGTCCCCGTTGTAAGCCGAGAGCACCTGACGGAACTCGAGAAAATCCAGGAGGTTATCCACTCCAGGCGAGATGAGGCCCATTTCCGCTGAGGCGTCTCGAGGCTAATCACACCTAACCTCTGGAACTTCCAAAGGGTCCTTCACACCCTTACTGCAACTCAAGAAGTTCCCCGACATACCCGTCTCCACACGAGAGGAAGCGCGAGAGACCCGCCCACATCCAGAGGAGCCCCGTTTCTGCCTCTTTGCTTGAGAGGAGGGATCCTTTCCCTGCATGTTCGGGAATGAATTCCCGTCGTTCCCGTCGCATCTCAAGTGGAGGCGCTCTCCACAGGAAAGGCGAGAGGCACTCCAGGGTCGTGCCACCATTCCCGGAGACCCCCGGATGTCTCAGTCCATTCCAGGGATACCTGTTTTCCTGCACTGCCTCGACTTTCAAGCCGAGGATCGACTCACACCAAGGTGGCTCGTGGGACAGCCCTGTGGGAAAGCCTTGTGGGAAAGCCTCGAGGGAAAGCCTCGAGGGAAAGCCTCGAGGGAAAGCCACAGATCTCTTGATCCAAGCGAAGGGAGGCGTTATACTGCTGCTAGAGCTGGGGAGGAAAGCGCACGTGCATGCCCCCACTCGAGACGTGGACTGACTCCCCTGGGGAGACTCCAGAAGTACCCCAAATCCATGCCAGCACTGGGGAGGAATCCCCAGGTTCAGGCACCGACTCCACACAACGTCTTAGGCCCCGGGATCGATGGGAGAGGAATCCCGAGAGTCCCCAGAGCAACTCACATCGGGACTGGTCTTTCCTGAGGCCACCAGAGCGGGTTCCTGAGGTCCCTGTCGTAAGTCGAGAGCACCTGCCGCAACTCGAGAAAATCCAGGAGATTCTCCCCTCCAGGTGAGATGAGGCCCATTTCAGCCTAGGCGTCTCGAGGCTAATCACACCTAACCTCTGGAACTTCCAAAGGGTCCTTCACACCCTTGCTGCAACTCAAGATGTTCCCCGACTTACCCGTCTCCACTCAAGAGGAAGCACGAGAGTCCCGCCCACATCCAGAGGAGCCCCGTTTCCGCCTCCTAGCTCGAGGGCAGGGATCCTTTCCCTGCCTGGACGGGAAAGAATTCCCGGCGTTCCCGTCGCATCTCAAGAGGAGGCGCTCTCCACAAGAAAAGAAAGAGGAATTCCAGGGTCATGCCACCATTCCCAGAGTCCCCCAGATGTCTCAGTCCATTCCAGGGAAACCTGTTTTCCCTGCACTGCCTGGACGTTCAAGCCGAGGATCGACTCACACCACGGTGGCACGTGGGACAGCCCTGTGGGAAAGCCTCGTGGGAAAGCCTCGTGGGAAAGCCACAGACCCCTTGATTCACGCGAAGGGAAGCGTGACAGTGCTGCTACAGCTCGGGAGGAAAGCGCACGTGCATGCCCCCTCTCGAGACGAGGACTGAATCCCCTGGTGAGACTTCAGAAGTACCCCCAGATCCATGTCAGCAGTGGAGAGGAATCCTCAGGTTCCGGCACCGACCTCACACAAGGTCTCAGGCCCAGGCTTCGACGGGAGAGAAATCCCGGAAGGCTCCCGAGCAACTCGCATGGGGATTGGCCTTTCCTGAGGCCTCCAGAGGGGGTCCCTGTGGTCCCCGTCGTAAGTCGAGAGCGCCTGCCGGAAGTCGAGAAAATCCAGGAGGTTTTCCCCTCCAGGCGAGATGAGGCCCATTTCCGCTCAGGCGACTCGAGGCTAATCACACCGAAACTCTGGAACTTCCAAAGGGTCCTTCACAGCCTTGCTGCAACTCAAGAAGTTCCCCGACATACCCGTCTCCACTCAAAGGGAAGCACGAGAATCCCGCCCACATCCAGAAGAGCCCCGTTTCCGCCTCCTAGCCCGAGAGGAGGTATCCTTTCATTTCGTGTTGGGCAAAGAATTCCCGGCATTCCCGTCGCATCTCAAGAGGAGGCGCTCTCCACAGGAAAGGCGAGAGGAACTCCAGGGTCGTGCCACCATTCCCAGAATCCCCAAGATGTCTCAGTCCATTCCAGCGAAACCTGGTTTCCCTGCACTGCCTCGACTTTCAAGCCGAGGATCGACATCGACACACACCACGGTGGCACGTGGGACAGCCCTTTGGGAAAGCCTCGAGGGAAAGGCACAGATCCCTTGACCCATGCGAAGAGAAGCGTGACACTGCTGCTAGAGCTCGGGAGGAAAGCGCACGTGCATGCCACTACTCGGGACGAGGAGTGACTCCCTGGGGAGACTCCAGAAGTAGCCCAAGATCCATGTCAGCACTGGAGAGGAATCCTCAGGTTCCGGCACCGACTCCACACAAGGTCTTAGGCCCCGGCATAGACGGGTGAGGAATCCCGAGAGGCCCCCGAGCATACTCGCATGGGGACTGGCCTTTCCTGAGGCCACCAGAGCGGGTCCCTGAGGTCCCCGTCCTAAGTCCAGAGCACCAGCCGCAACTCGAGAAAATCCAGGATGTTCTCCCCTCCAGGAAAGATGAGGCGCTTTTCCGATGAGGCGTCTCGAGGTCAATCACAACTAACTTCTGGATCTTCCAAAGGGTCCTTCACACCCTTGCTGCACCTCAAGAAGTTCCCCGACATACCCGTCTCCACTTGAGAGGAAGCACGAAAGTCCTGTGCACATCCAGAGGAGCCCCGTGTCCGCCTCATAGCTCGAGAGGAGGGATCTTTCCCTTCGTGGTCGGGAAAGAATTCCCGGCGTTCCTTTCGCATCTCAAGAGGAGGCGCTCTCCACAGGAAAGGCTAGAGGAACTCCATGGTCATGCCACCATTCCCAGAGTCCCCCAGATGTCTCAGTCCATTCCAGGAAAACCTGTTTTCCCTGCACTGCCTGGACGTTCAAGCCGAGGATCGACTCACACCACGGTGGCACGTGGGACAGCCATGTGGGAAAGCCTCGTGGGAAAGCCTCGAGGGAAAGCCTCGAAGGAAAGCCACAGATCCCTTGATCCACTCGAAGGGAAGCGTGACAGTGCTGCTAGAGCTCCGGAGGAAAGCGCACGTGTATGCCCCCACTCGAGACGAGGACTGACTCCCCTGGGGAGACTCCAGAAGTACCCCAAGATACATGTCAGCAATGGAGAGGAATCCTCAGGTTTTGGCACAGACTCCACACAAGAACTTAGGTCCCGGAATCGACGGGAGACGAATCCCGAGAGGCCCATGAGCAACTCGCATGGGGACTGGCCTTTCGTGAGGCCACAAGAGCGGGTCCCTGATAACCCTGTCGTAAGTCGAGAGCACCTGCTGCAACTCGAGAAAATCCAGGAGGTTCTCCTCTCCGGGCGAGATGAGGCCCATTTCCGCTGAGGGGTCTCGAGGCTAAACACCTAAACTCTGGAACTTCCAAAGGGTCTTTCACACCCTTGCTGCAACTCAAGAAGTTCCGCAACATGCTCGTTTCCACTCGAAAGGAAGCACGAAGTCCCGCCCACATCCAGAGGAGACCCGTTTCCGCCTCCTAGCTAGAGAGGAGGGATCCTTTCCCTGCGTGGTCGGGAAAGAATTCCCGGCGTTCCCGTCGCATCTCAAGAGGAGGCGCTCTCCACAGGAAAGGGGAGAGGAACTCCAGGTTTATGCCACCATTCCCAGAGTCCCCCAGAAGTTTCAGTCCATTCCTGGGAAACCTGTTTTCCCTGCACTGCCTCGACTTTCAAGAAGAGGATCGACTCACACCACGGTGGCACGTGGGACAGCCTTGCGGGAAAGCCTCGTGGAAAAGCCTTGTGGGAAAGCTTCGAGGGAAAACCACAGATTCATTGATCCACGCGAAGGGGATCGCGACACTTCTGCTACAGCTCGGGAGGAAAGCGCACGTGCATTCCCCCACTCAAGACGACGACTGACTCCCCTGGGGAGACTCCAGAAGTACCCCAAGATCCATGTCAGCACTGGAGAGGAATGCTCAGGTTCCGGCACCTTCTCCACACAAGATCTTAGCCCCGGCATCGACGGGAGAGGAATCCCGAGAGGCCCGAGAGCAACTCGCATGGGAACTGGCCTTTCCTGAGGCCACCAGAGCGGGTCCCTGAGGTCCCCGTCGTAAGTCGAGAGCACCTGCCGCAACATGAGAAAATCCAGGAGGTTCTCCCCTCCAGGCGAGATGAGGCCCATTTCCGCTGAGGCGTTTCGAGGCTAATCACACCTAACCTCTGGAACTTCCAAAGGGTCCTTCACACCCTTGCTGCAACTCAAGAAGTTCCCCGACATACCCGTCTCCACTCGAGAGGAAGCACGAGAGTCCCGCCCACATCCAGAGGAGCCCTGTTTCCGCCTCAGAGCTCGAGAGGATTGATCCTTTCCCTGCGTGTTCGGGAAAGAATTCGCGGCGTTCCCAACGCATCTTAAGTGGAGGCGCTCTCCTCAGGAAAATAGAGAGGAACTCCAGGGTCGTGCCACCATTCCCAGAGTACCCCAGATGTCTCAGTCCATTCCAGGGAAACCTGTTTTCCCTGCACTGCCTCGACTTTCAAGCCGAGGATCGACTCACACCACGGTGGCACGTGGGACAGCCTTGTGGGAAAGCCTCGTGGGAAAGCCTCTTGGGAAAGCCTCGAGGGAAAGCCACAGATCCGTTGATCCACGCGAAGGGAAGGGTGACACTGCTGCTACAGCTCGGGAGGAAAGCGCACGTGCATGCCCCCACTCGAGTAGAGGACTGACTGCACTGGGAGACGCCAGAAGTACCCCAAGATACATGTCAGCACTGGAGAGGAATCCTCAGGTTCCAGAACCGACTCCACACAAGATCTTAGGCCCCGGCATCGACGGGAGAGGAATCCCGAGAGGCCCCCGAGCAACTGGCATGGGGACTGGCCTTGCCTGAGGCCACCACAGCGGTCCCTGAGGTCCCTGTCGTAAGTCGAGAGCACCTGCCGAAACTTGAGAAAATCCAGGAGGTTTTTCCCTCCAGGCGAGTGAGGCCCATTTCCGCTGAGGCGTATCCAGGCTAATCACACCTAACCTCTGGAATTTTCAAAGGGTCTTTCACACCCTTGCTGCAGCTCTAGAAGTCCCCTGAAACCCGACTCCACTCAAGAGGAAGCACGAGAATCCCGCCCACATCCAGAAGAGCCCTGTTTCTGCGTCATAGCTCGAGAGGAGGGATCCTATCCCTGCGTGGTGGGAAAGAATTCCCGGTGATCCCGTCGCACCTCAAGAGAAGGCGCTCTCCACAGGAAAGGCGAGGGGAACTCCAGGGTCGTGCCACCATTTCCAGAGTCCCCCAGATGTCTCAGTCCATTCCAGGGAAACCTGTTTTCCCTGCACTGCCTCGACTTTCAAGCCGAGGATCGATTCACACCATGGTGGCACGTGGAAGAGCCTCGTGGGAAAGCCTCGAGGGAAAGCCACTGAATCCTTGATCCACTCAACGGGAAACGTGACACTGCAGCTACAGCTCGGGAAGAAAGCGCACGTGAATGCCCTCACTAAAGACGAGGACTGACTCCCCTGTGGAGACTCCAGAAGTACTCAAAGTTCCATGTGAGCACTGGAGAGGAATGCTCAGGTTCCGGCACCGACTCCACACAAGGTCTTAGGCCCCGATATCGACGGGAGAGAAATCCCGAGAGGCCCCCGAGGAACTCGCATGGGGACTGGCCTTTCCTGAGGCCACCATAGTGGGTCCCTGAGGTCCCCGTCGTATGTCGAGAACACCTGCCGCAACTCGAGAAAATCAAGGAGGTTCTGCCTTCCAGGCGAGATGAGGCCCATTTGCCCTAAGGTGTCACGAGGCTAATCACACCTAACCTCTGGAACTTCCAAAGGGTCCTACACACCCTTGCTGCAACTCAAGAAGTTCCCCGAAAAACCCATTTCCACTCCAGAGGAAGCACGAGAGTCCCGCCCACATCCAGAGGAGTCCCGTTTCCGCTTCATAGCTCGAGAGAAGGGATCTTTCCCTGCGTGGTCGGGAAAGAATTCCCGACGTTCCCGTCGCATATCAAGAAGAGGCGCTCACCACAGGAAAGGCGAGAGGAACTCCAGGGTCGTGCCACCATTCCCAGAGTCCCCCAGATGTCTCAGTCCATTCCACGGAAAACTCTTTTCCCTGCACTGCCTCGACTTTCAAGCCGAGGATCGACTCACACCACGGTGGCACGTGGGACAGCCCTGTGGGAAAGCATCGTGGGAAAGCCTCAAGGGAAAGCCACAGATCCCTTGATCCACGCGAAGGGAAGCGTGACACTGCTGCTACAGCCTGGGAGGAAAGTGCACGTGCATGCCCCCAAACGAGACGAGGACTGACTTCTCTGTGGAGACTCCAGAGTATCCCAGGATCCATGTCAGCACTGGAGAGGATGCCTCAGGTCCCGGGACCGACTCCACAGAAGGTCTTAGGCCCGGGCATCGACGGGAGAGGAATCCCGAGAGGGACCCGATCAACTCGCATGGGGACTGGCCTTTCCTGAGGCCACTAGAGCGGGTCCCCGAGGTCCCCGTCGTAAGGCGAGAGCACCTGCCCCAACTCGAGAAAATCCAGGAGGTTCTCCCCTCCAGGCGAGATGAGGCCCATTTCCGCTGAGGCGTCTCGAGGCTAATCACACCTAGCCTCTGGAACTTACAAAGGGTCCTTCACACCCTTGCTGCAACTCAAGAAGTTCCTCGACATACACGTCTCCACTGTAGAGGAATAAAGAGAGTCCCGCCCACATCCAGAGGAGACCCGTTTCCGCTTCCTAGCTCGAGAGGAGTGATCCTTTCCCTCCGGGGTCGAGAAAGAATTCCCGGCGTTCCCGTCCCATCTCAAGAGGAGGTGCTCTCCACAGGAAAGGCGAGAGGAACTCCAGGGTCGTGCCACCATTCCCAGAATCCCCCAGATGTCTCAGTTCATTCCAGGGAAACCTGTTTTCCCTGCACTGCCTCGACTTTCAAGCCGAGGATCGACTCACACCAGGCTGGAACGTGGGACAGCCCTGTGGGAAAGCCTCGTGGGAAAGCCTCGTGGGAAAGCCTCGAGGAAAGCCACAGATCCCTTGATCCACGGGAAGGGAAACGTGACACTGCTGCTACAGCTCGGGAGGAAAGCACACGTGCATGCCCCCACTCGAGATGAGGACTGACTCCCCTGGGGAGACTCCAGAAGTGCCCCCAAGATCCATGTCGTCACTGGAGAGGAATCCTCAGGTTCCGGCACCGACTCCACATAACGTCTTAGGCCCCGGCATCGACGGGAGAGGAATCCCGAGAGGCCCCCGACCAACTCGCATGGGGACTGGCCTTTCCTGAGGCCACCAGAGCGTGTCCCCGATGTCCCCATCGTAAGGTGAGAGCACCTGCCGAAACTCGAGAAAATCCAAGACGTTCTACCCTCCAGGCGAGATGAGGACCATTTATGATGAGGTGTCTCGAGGCTAATCACACCTAACCTGTGGAACTTCCAAAGGTTCCTTCACAAGCTTATTGAAACTCAAGAAGTTCCCCGACATACCCGTCTCCACTCGAGAGGAAGCACGAGAGTCCCGCCCACATCCATAGGAGCCCCGTTTCCGCATCCTAGCTCGAGAGGAGGGATCCTTTCCCTGGGTGGTTAGGAAAGAATTCCCCGCGTTCCCGTCGCATCTCAAGAGCAGGCGCTCTCCTCAGGAAAGGCGAGAGGAACTCCAGGATCGTGCCACCATTCCCTGAGTCCCCCAGATATCTCAGTCCATTCCAGGGAAACCTGTTTTCCCTGCACTGCCTCGACTTTCAAGCCGAGGATCGACTCACACCACGGTGGCACGTGGGACATCCCTGGGGGAAAGCCTCGTGGGAAAGCCTCGAGGGAAAGCCACAGATCCCTTGATCCACGCGGAGGGAAGCGTGACACTGCTGCTACAGCTCTGGAGGAAATCGCAAGTGCATGTCCCCACTCGAGACGAGGACTGACTCCCCTGGGGAGACTCCAGAAGTTCCCCAAGATCCATGTCAGCACTGGAGATGAATCCTCAGGTTCCGGCATCGACACCACACAAGATCTTAGGCCACGGAATCGACGGGAGAGGAATCCCTAAAGGCCCCCAAGCCACTCGCATGGGGACTGGCCTTTCCTGAGGCCACCAGGGCGGGTCCCTGAGGTCCGCGTCGTATATCGAGAGCACCTGCCGCAACTCGAGAAAATCCAGGAGGTTCTCCCCACCAGGCGAGATGAGGCCCTTTTCCGCTGAGGCGTCTCGAGGCTAATCACATATAACATCTGGAACTTCCAAACGGTCCTTCACACCCTTGCTGCAACTTAAGAAGTTCCCCGACACACCCGGTATCCACTCGAGAGGAAACACGAGAGTCCCGTCCACATCCAGAGGAGCCCCGTTTCTGCCTCCTAGCTCGAGAGGAGGGATCCTTTCCCTGCATGGTCAGGAAAGAATTCCCGGCGTTCCCGACGCATCTCAAGAGGAGGTGCTCCTCTCACTAAAGCCTAGAGGAACTCCAGGGTCGTGCCACCATTCCCTGAGTCCCCCAGATGTCTCAGTCCATTCCAGGGAAACCTGTTTTCCCTGCACTGCCTCGCCTTTCAAGCTGAGGATCGACTCACACCACGGTGGCACGTGGGACAGCCCTGTGGGAAAGCCTCGTGGGAAAGCCTCGAGCGAAAGCCACAGATCCCTTGATCCACTCAAAGGGTACGGTGAAACTGCTGATACAGCTCGGGAGGAAATCGCACGTATGTCCCCACTCGAGACGAGGACTCACTCCCCTGGGGAGACTCCAGAAGTTCCCCAAGATCCATGTCAGCACTGGAGAGGAATCCTCAGGTTCCGGACACGACCCCACACAAGGATCTTAGGCCACGGCATCGACGGGAGAGGAATCCCTGAGAGGCCCCCGAGCAACTCGCATGGGGACTGGCCTTTCCTGAGGCCACCATGAGCGGGTCCCTGAGGTCCCCGTCGTAAGTCGAGAGCACCTGCCGCAACTCGAGAAAATCCAGGAGGTTCTCCCCTCCAGGCGAGATGAGGCCCATTTCCGCTGAGGCGTCTCGAGGCTAATCACACCTAACCTCTGGAACTTCCAAAGGGTCCTTCACAGCCTTGCTGCAACTCAAGAAGTTCCCCGACATACCCGTCTCCACTCGAGAGGAAGCACGAGAGTCCCGCCACATCCAGAGGAGCCCCGTTTCCGCCTCCTAGCTCGAGAGGAGGGATCCTTTCCCTGCGTGGTCGGGAAAGAATTCCCGGCGTTCCCGTCGCATCTCAAGAGGAGGCGCTCTCCACAGGAAAGGCGAGAGGAACTCCAGGGTCTGTGCCACCATTCCCAGAGTCCCCCAGATGTCTCAGTCCATTGTCAGGGAAACCTGTTTTCCCTGCACTGCCTCGACTTTCAAGCGGACGATCGACTCACACCACGGTGTCACGTGGGACAGGCCTGTGGGAAAGCCTCGTGGGAAAGCCTCGAGGGAAAGCCACAGATCCCTTGATGCACGCAAAGGGAAGAGTGACACTGCTGCTACAGCTCGGGAGGAAAGCGCACGTGCATGTCCCCACTCGAGACGAGGACTGACTCCCTTTGGGAGACTCCAGATGTACCCCAAGATCCATCTCAGCACTGGAGAGGAATCCTCAGGTTCCGGCATCAACTCCACACAAGGTCTTAGGCACCGGCATCGACGGGAGAGGAATCCCGAGAGGCCCCCGAGCAACTCGCATGGGGACTGGCCTTTCCTGAGGCCACCAGAGCGGGTCCCTGAGGTCCCCGTCGTAAGTCGAGAGCACCTGCCGCAACTCGAGAAAATCCAGGAGGTTCTCCCCTCCAGGCGAGATGAGGCCCATTTCCGCTGAGGCGTCTCCAGGCTAATCACACCTAACCTCTGGAACTTCCAAAGGGTCCTTCACACCCTTGCTGCAACTCAAGAAGTTCCCAGACATACCCGTCTCCACTCGAGAGGAAGCACGAGAGTCCCGCCCACATCCAGAGGAGCCCCGTTTCCGCCTCCTAGCTCGAGAGGAGGGATCCTTTCCCTGCGTGGTCAGGAAAGAATTCCCGGCGTTCCCGATCGCATCTCAAGAGGAGGTGCTCCTCTCACTAAAGCCGAGAGGAACTCCAGGGTCGTGCCACCATTCCCTGAGTCCCCCAGATGTCTCAGTCCATTCCAGGGAAACCTGTTTTCCCTGCACTGCCTCGCCTTTCAAGCTGAGGATCGACTCACACCACGGTGGCACGTGGGACAGCCCTGTGGGAAAGCTCGTGGAAAGCCTCGTGGGAAAGCCTCGAGCGAAAGCCACAGATCCCTTGATCCACTCAAAGGGAACCGTGAAACTGCTGATACAGCTCGGGAGGAAAGCGCACGTGCATGCCCCCACTCGAGACGAGGACTGACGCCCCTGAAGAGACTCCAGAAGTACCCCAAGTTGCATGTAAGCACTGGAGAGGAATCCTCAGGTTTCGGAACTGACTCCACACAACGTCTTAGGCCCCAGCATAGACGAGAGAGGAATCCCGAGAGGCCCCCGAGCAACTCGCATGGGGACGGGCCTTTCCTGAGGCCACCAGAGTGGGTCCCTGAGGTCCCCGTCGTAAGTCGAGAGCACCTGCCGCAACTGGAGAAAATCCAGGAGGTTCTCTCCTCCAGGCGAGATGAGGCCCATTTCCGCTGAGGCATCTCGAAGCTAATCACACCTAACCTCTGGAACTTCCAAAGGGTCCTTCACACCCTTGCTGCAACTCAAGAAGTTCCCCGACATACCCGTCTCCACTCGAGAGGAAGCACGAGAGTTCCCCCCACATCCAGAGGATCCCCGTTTCCGCCTCATAGCTCGAGAGGAGGGATCCTTTCCCTGCGTGGTCGGGAAAGAATTCCCGGCATTCCCGTCGCATCTCAAGAGGAGGCGCTCTCCACAGGAAAGGCGAGAGGAACTCCAGGGTCAGCGCCACCATTCCCAGAGTCCCCAAGTTGTCTCAGTCCATTCCAGTGAAACCTGTTTTCCCTGCACTGCCTCGACTTTCAAGCCAGAGGATCGACTCACACCCACGGTGCACGTGGACATTAGCTTGGTGGGAAAGCCTCGTGGGAAAGCCTCGAGGGAAAGCCACAGATCCCTTAATCCACGCGAAGGGAAGCGTGACACTGCTGCTACAGCTCGGGAGGAAATCGCACGTATGTCCCCACTCGAGACGAGGACTCACTGCCCCTGGGAGACTCCAGAAGTTCCCCAAGATCCCATGTCAGCACTGGGAAGGAATCCTCAGGTTCCGGGAACCGACGCCACACAAGATCTTAGGCCACGGCATCGATGGGGAGAGGAATCCCGAGAGGCCCCGGAGCAACTCGCATGGGGACTGGCCTTTTCTGAGGCCACCTGAGCGGGTCCCTGAGGGTCCCCGTCGTAAGT
>NW_017217374.1:0-22905 GCF_001704415.2 Capra hircus | reverse complement strand
ATCTATCCTGGAGAAGGTTCCATGAGCACTTGAAAAAAGGTGAAATTCATTGTTTTGGGGTGAAATGTCCTATAGATATCATTAGGTCTAACTGATCTAATGTATCATTTAAAGTTTGCGTTTCTTTGTTAATTTTCTGTTTAGTTGATCTGTCCATAGGTGTGAGTGGGGTATTAAAGTCTCCCACTATTATTGTGTTATTGTTGATTTCCCCTTTCATACTTGTTAGCATTTGTCTTACATATTGCGGTGCTCCTATATTGGGTGCATATATATTTATAATTGTTATATCTTCTTCTTGGATTGTTCCTTTGATCATTATGTAGTGGCCTTCTTTGTCTCTTTCACAGCCTTTGTTTTAAAGTCTATTTTATCGGATATGAGTATTGCCACTCTGCTTTCTTTTGGTCTCTATTTGCGTGGTATATCTTTTTCCAGCCCTTCACTTTCAGTCTGTATGTGTCCCTTGTTTTGAGGTGGGTCTCTTGTAAGCAGCATATAGAGGGGTCTTGTTTTTGTATCCATTCGGGCCAGTCTTTGTCTTTTGGTTGGGGCGTTCAACCCATTTACGTTTAAGGTGATTATTGATAAGTATGATCCCGTTACCATTTACTTTATTGTTTTGGGTTCGGGTTTATACACCCTTTTCATGTTTCCTGTCTAGAGAATATCCTTTAGAATTTGTTGGAGAGCTGGTTTGGTGGTGCTGAATTCTCTCAGCTTTTGCTTGTCTGTAAAGCTTTTGATTTCTCCTTCGTATTTGAATGAGATCCTTGCTGGGTACAGTAATCTGGGCTGTAGGTTATTGTCTTTCATCACTTTAAGTATGTCTTGCCATTCCTCCTGAAAGAGTTTCTATTGAAAGATCAGCTGTTATCCTTATGGGAATCCCCTTGTGTGTTATTTGTTGTTTTTCCCTTGCTGCTTTTAATATTTGTTCTTTGTGTTTGATCTTTGTTAATTTGATTAATATGTGTCTTGGGGTGTTTCGCCTTGGGTTTATCCTATTTGGAACTCTCTGTGTTTCTTGGACTTGGGTGATTATTTCCTTCCCCATTTTAGGGAAGTTTTCAACTATTATCTCCTCAAGGATTTTTCTCATGATCTTTCTTTCTGTCTTCTTCTTCTGGGACTCCTATAATTCGAATGTTGGAGCGTTTCATATTGTCCTGGAGGTCTCTGAGATTGTCCTCGTTTCTTTTAATTCGTTTTTTCTTGTTTCCTCTCTGATTCATTTATTTCTACCATTCTATCTTCTATTTCACTAATCCTATCTTCTGCCTCCGTTATTCTACTATTTGTTGCCTCCAGAGTGTTTCTGATCTCATTTATTGCGTTATTCATTATATTTTGACTCTTTTTTATTTCTTCTAGGTCCTTGTTAAACCTTTCTTGCATCTTCTCAATCCTTGTCTCTAGGCTATTTATCTGTGTTTCCATTTTGATTTCAAGATTTTTGGATCATTTTCACTATCAATATTCGGAATTCCTTCTCCGGTAGATTCCCTACTTCTTCCTCTTTTGTTTGGTTTGGTGGGCAACTCTCCTGTTCCTTTACCTGCTGAGTATTCCTCTGTCTCTTCATCTTGGTTATATTGCTGCGTTTGGGGTGGCCTTTTTATATTCTGGTAATTTGTGGAGTTCTCTTTATTATGGAGCTTCCTCACTTTGGGTGGGGTTCTATCAGTGGCTTGTCAAGGTTTCCTGGTTAGGGAGGCTTGTGTTGGAGTTTTGGTGGGTGGAGCTGGGTTTCTTCTCTCTGGAGTGCAGTGGAGTGACCCGTAATGGGTTATGAGACATCAAAGTTTTGGGATAATTTTGAGCTGCCTGTATATTGAAGCTCAGGGGGAGTGTTCCTGTGTTGCTGGAGAATTTGCGTGGTATGTCTTGTTTTGGAACTTGTTGGCCCTTGGGTGGAGCTTGGTTTCGGTGTAGGTATGAAGGCATTTGATGAGCTCCTATTGCTTAATGTTCCCTGAATTCAAGAGTTCTCTAATGTTTTCAGGCTTTGGATTTAAGCTTCCTGCTTCTGGTTTTCAGTTTTATTTTTACAGTAGCCTCTAGACTTCTCCATCTATACAGCACCGATGATAAAACATCTAGGTTAAAGATGAAAAGTTTCTCCACATTGAGGGACACTCAGAGAGGTTCACTGAGTTACAAGGAGAAGAGAAGATGGAGGGGGTAGTTAGAGGTAACTGGAATGAGATGCGGTGAGATCAAGAGAGGAGAGAGCAAGCTAGTCAGTAGTCACTTCCTTATGTGCGCTCTATAGTCTGGACCACTCAGAGGTATTTACAGAGTTATACGGGGAAGAGGAGAGGGAGGAAGTAGACAGAGGTGACCAGGAGGATAAGAGAGAGGAATGAGTAGGAGAGAGACAAATCCTGCCAGTAACCAGTTCCTTAGGTGTTCTCTACCGTCTGGAACACACAGAGATTCACAGAGTTGGATAGAGAAGAGATGGGGGAGAAAAGAGACAGAGGCCACCTGGTGGAGAAAAAGGAGAGTCCAGAGGAGGAGAGAGTGGTCAAGCCAGTAATCTCGCTCTCAGGTAAACTTGGGTAGTGAAGTTTGGGTTTTTAAATGTACAAAATTGACAACAAAAACCTAAGAGCAAAGATTAAAAATCTAGAGTAGAGGTTGGATTTTCAAAGATACAATATTAAAGAAAAGCAGAAGGAAAAAGGAAGAAAGAAAAAAAATTATTAAAAAAACAAACAAACAAAAGAAAAAAAAAACACACCAACAACCATCCAAAGAGTATATATGGTGTTTGCCTTAAAAAAAAAAAAAAAATAGTAATAATAGGTTATAGAAATAAAAATTAGAGGAGAAATAGAAGACTTAACAATTAAAAAAGCTAGAAAAAAAAAGAAAAAAAAAAAGCAAAAAGCAAAAAAAAAAAAAAAAAAGGAATGATTTTAAAAATATTAAAAAATATATCTAGCCCTTCTCTGATGTTATGGGCCGTGTGGGCTCACTTCCAAGGTGGTTCCCTCTGTTTAACTTCTTCTGTTTGCTGGTTTTTTAGGCTCACTAGTTCAGTCACGCTGTGTGGGGAGGGGGGATGCTGCAAACAAACAGCACTGTCGTGTGCACACCGCATCTCAGCCCCACTTGACCTGTCCTTTCTCGGCGGCACAAACCGCTCCCGGCTCTACGATGCTCAGCCGGGAACCGTCTGGGGCCGGCCCTAGGCTGCGTGCACTTCCCCGGTCCAAGCCGCTCAGGTTCGGCGCTCAGGCAGCCCTCAGAGGCACAGATTCGGCTGGGACTGCGCTTTGTGCCCTTCCCAGGTCCGAGTAGCTCAGGAGTTTGGCGAGCGCGATCGCCGCGGCTTGTCACCTTTTCCGCCGCTGCCGCTCAGCTCTCTGGGTGGACCGCTGGTGCACCCCGTGAGGCAGACTGTGACTGTCCAGCACCCCCAGAAGTCTTAGCAAAGGAGCCTGCTTGCAGTTAGGTAAGTAAAGTCTCTCCGGGTCTGCAATTGCCCCTTTTCCAGTCCTTACGGCTCTGGCTGCCTGTCCCCGGGCGGGGATGGTCTGCAGCCGGCTTTTTCCGTTCCGTCCTTTGTTCTGTGCTCGGTCCTGGCGGTGTCTTATGTTCGAGCTTTTCGCGTGGTAGCTATCCCAGTCTGGTTTGCTAGCCCAAGTTAGATCGTTCTGGTTGCGCGTGGGGCGTTCCTGCCCGATTCTTACAAAGCTCTGCAGCCCGCCTCCCGCGCGTCCCTGCCCTGCCCCCATTCCCAATGGCGGATGCAGGCGTCTGTGCTGCTTTTCCGCTGGGGAGTTACTGTTGGGCTTGTAATCTGTTGGTTTTAATTATTTATCTATTTTTCCTTCCTGTTATGTTGCCCTCTGTGTTTCCAAGGCTCGCCACAGACTCGGCAGGGAGATTTCTTTCATCAGTGTTTTATATAGTTTTCTATATATAGGTCTTTAGTTTTTTTTTTAGGTAGATATATTCCTAAGTATTTTATTCTTTTCGTTGCAATGGTGAATGGAATTGTTTCCTTAATTTCTTTTTCTACTTTCTCATTATTCGTGTATAGGAATGCAAGGGATTTCTGTGTGTTGATTTTATATCCTGCAACTTTACTATATTCATTGATTAGCTCTAGTATTTTCTGGTGGAGTCTTTAGGGTTTCCATGTAGAGGATCATGTCATCTGGCAAACAGTGAGAGTTTTACTTCTTCTTTTCCAATTTGGATTCCTTTGATTTCTTTTTCTGCTCTAATTGCTGTGGCAAAACTTCCAGAACTATGTTGAATAGTAGCGGTGAAAGTGGACACCCTTGTCTTGTTCCTGACTTTAGCGGAAATGTTTTCAATTTTTCACCATTGAGGATAATGTTTGCTGTGGGTTTGTCATATATAGCTTTTATTATGTTGAGGTATGTTCCTTCTATTCCTGCTTTCTGGAGAGTTTTTTATCATAAATGGATGTTGAATTTTGTCAAAGGCCTTCTCTGCATCTATTGAGATAATCATATGGTTTTATTTTTCAATTTGTTAATGTGGTGAATTACATTGATTGATTTGCGGATATTGAAGAATCCTTGCATCCCTGGGATAAGCCCACTTGGTCATGGTGTATGATCTTTTTAATGTGTTGTTGGATTCTGATTGCTAGAATTTTGTTGAGGATTTTTGCATCTATGTTCATCAGTGATATTGGCCTGTAGTTTTATTTTTTGTGACATCTTTGTCAGGTTTTGGTATTAGGGTGATGGTGGCCTCATAGAATGAGTTTGGAAGTTTACCTTCCTCTGCAATTTTCTGGAAGAGTTTGAGGAGGATAGGTGTTAGCTCTTCTCGAAATTTTTGGTAGAATTCAGCTGTGAAGCCGTCTGGACCTGGGCTTTTGTTTGCTGGAAGATTTCTGATTACGTTTCAATTTCCGTGCTTGTGATGGGTCTGTTAAGATTTTCTATTTCTTCCTGGTTCAGTTTTGGAAAATTGTACTTTTCTAAGATTTGTCCATTTCTTCCACGTTGTCCATTTTATTGGCATACAATTGCTGATAGTAGTCTCTTATGATCCTTTGTATTTCTGTGTTGTCTGTTGTGATCTCTCCATTTTCATTTCTAATTTTATTGATTTGATTTTTCTCTCTTTGCTTCTTGATGAGTCTGGCTAATGGTTTGTCAATTTTTATTTATCCTTTCAAAGAACCAGCTTTTGGCTTTGTTGATTTTTGCTATGGTCTCTTTTGTTTCTTTTGCATTTATTTTCTGCCTAATTTTTAAGATTTCTTTCCTTCTACTAACTCTGGGGTTCTCCAACTCTTCCTTTTCTAGTTGCTTTAGTTGTAGAGTTAGGTTATTTATTTGACTTTTTTCTTGTTTCTTGAGGTATGCCTGTATTGCTATGAACTTTCCTCTTAGCACTGCTTTTATAGTGTCCCACAGGTTTTGGGTTGTTGTGTTTTCGTTTTCATTAGTTTCTATGCATATTTTGATTTCTTTTTTGATTTCTTCTGTGATTTGTTGGTTATTCAGAAGTGTGTTGTTCAACCTCCATATGTTGGAATTTTTAATAGTTTTTCTCCTGTAATTGAGATCTAATCTTAATGCATTATGGTCAGAAAAGATGCTTGGAATGATTTCGATTTTTTTGAATTTATCAAGTTTAGATTTATGGCCCAGGATGTGATCTATCCTGGAGAAGGTTCCATGAGCACTTGAAAAAAAGGTGAAATTCATTGTTTTGGGGTGAAATGTCCTATAGATATCAATTAGGTCTAACTGATCTAATGTATCATTTAAAGTTTGTGTTTCTTTGTTAATTTTCTGTTTAGTTGATCTGTCCATAGGTGTGAGTGGGGTATTAAAGTCTCCCACTATTATTGTGTTATTGTTGATTTCCCCTTTCATACTTGTTAGCATTTGTCTTACATATTGTGGTGCTCCTATATTGGGGGCATATATATTTATAATTGTTATATCTTCTTCTTGGATTGTTCCTTTGATCATTATGTAGTGGCCTTCTTTGTCTCTTTTCACAGCCTTTGTTTTAAAGTCTATTTTATCGGATATGAGTATTGCATCCTGCTTTCTTTTGGTGTCTGTTTGCATGGTATATCTTTTTCCAGCCTTCACTTTCAGTCTGTATGTGTCCCTTGTTTTGAGGTGGGTCTCTTGTAAGCAGCATATAGAGGGGTCTTGTTTTTGTATCCATTCGGCCAGTCTTTGTCTTTTGGTTGGGGCGTTCAACCCATTTACGTTTAAGGTGATTATTGATAAGTATGATCCCGTTACCATTTACTTTATTGTTTTGGGTTCGGGTTTATACACCCTTTTCGTGTTTCCTGTCTAGAGGATATCCTTTAGAATTTGTTGGAGAGCTGGTTTGGTGGTGCTAAATTCTCTCAGCTTTTGCTTGTCTGTAAAGCTTTTGATTTCTCCTTCGTATTTGAATGAGATCCTTGCTGGATACAGTAATCTGGGCTGTAGGTTATTGTCTTTCATCACTTTAAAGTATGTCTTGCCATTCCCTCCTGGCCTGAAGAGTTTCTATTGGAAAGATCAGCTGTTATCCTTATGGGAATCCCCTTGTTGTGTTATTTGTTGTTTTTCCCCTTGCTGCTTTTAATATTTGTTCCTTTGTGCTTGATCTTTGTTAATTTGATTAATATGTGTCTTGGGGTGTTTCGCCTTGGGTTTATCCTATTTGGAACTCTCTGTGTTTCTTGGACTTGGGTGATTATTTCCTTCCCCATTTTAGGGAAGTTTTCAACTATTATCCTCCTCAAGGATTTTCTCATGATCTTTCTTTCTGTCTTCTTCTTCTGGGACTCCTATAATTCGAATGTTGGAGCGTTTCATATTGTCCTGGAGGTCTCTGAGATTGTCCTCGTTTCTTTTTAATTCGTTTTTCTTGTTTCCTCTCTGATTCATTTATTTCTACCATTCTATCTTCTATTTCACTAATCCTATCTTCTGCCTCCATTATTCTACTATTTGTTGCCTCCAGAGTGTTTCCTGATCTCATTTATTGCATTATTCATTATATTTTGACTCTTTTTATTTCTTCTAGGTCCTTGTTAAACCTTTCTTGCATCTTCTCAATCCTTGTCTCTAGGCTATATTTATCTGTGTTTCCATTTTGATTTCAAGATTTTGGATCATTTTCACTATCAATAATTCGGAATTCCTTCTCTGGTAGATTCCCTACTTCTTCCTCTTTTGTTTGGTTTGGTGGGCAACTCTCCTGTTCCTTTACCTGCTGAGTATTCCTCTGTCTCTTCATCTTGGTTATATTGCTGCGTTTGGGGTGGCCTTTTTATATTCTGGTAATTTGTGGAGTTCTCTTTATTATGGAGCTTCCTCACTTTGGGTGGGGTTCTGTCAGTGGCTTGTCAAGGTTTCCTGGTTAGGGAGGCTTGTGTTGGAGTTTTGGTGGGTGGAGCTGGGTTTCTTCTCTCTGGAGTGCAGTGGAGTGACCCGTAATGGGTTATGAGACATCAAAGGTTTTGGGATAATTTTGAGCTGCCTGTATATTGAAGCTCAGGGGAGTGTTCCTGTGTTGCTGGGAAATTTGCGTGGTATGGTCTTGTTTTGGAACTTGTTGGCCCTTGGGTGGAGCTTGGTTTCCGGTGTAGGTATGAAGGCATTTGATGAACTCCTATTGCTTAATGTTCCCTGAATTCAAGAGTTCTCTAATGTTTTCAGGCTTTGGATTTAAGCTTCCTGCTTCTGGTTTTCAGTTTTATTTTTACAGTAGTCTCTAGACTTCTCCATCTATACAGCACCGAAGATAAAACATCTAGGTTAAAGATGAAAAGTTTCTCCACATTGAGGGACACTCAGAGAGGTTCACTGAGTTACAAGGAGAAGAGAAGATGGAGGGGGTAGTTAAGAGGTAACTGGAATGAGATGCGGTGAGATCAAGAGAGGAGAGAGCAAGCCAGTCAGTAGTCACTTCCTTATGTGCGCTGTATAGTCTGGACCACTCAGAGGTATTTACAGAGTTATACGGGGAAGAGGAGAGGGAGGAAGTAGACAGAGGTGACCAGGAGGATAAGAGAGAGGAATGAGTAGGAGAGAGACAAATCCTGCCAGTAACCAGTTCCTTAGGTGTTCTCTACCATCTGGAACACACAGAGATTCACAGAGTTGGATAGAGAAGAGATGGGGGAGAAAAGAGACAGAGGCCACCTGGTGGAGAAAAAGGAGAGTCCAAAGGAGGAGAGAGTGGTCAAGCCAGTAATCTCGTTCTCAGGTAAACTTGGGTAGTGAAGTTTGGGTTTTTAAAAGTACAAAATTGACAACAAAAACCTAAGAGCAAAGATTAAAAATCTAGAGTAGAGGTTGGATTTTCAAAGATACAATATTAAAGAAAAGCAGAAGGAAAAAGGAAGAAAGAAAAAAATTATTAAAAAACAAACAAACAAAAGAAAAAAAAAAACACACCAACAACCATCCAAAGAGTATATATGGTGTTTGCCTTAAAAAAAAAAAATAATAGTAATAATAGGTTATAGAAATAAAAATTAGAGGAGAAATAGAAGACTTAACAATTTAAAAAAAGCTAGAAAAAAAAAAAGAAAAGAAAAAAAAAAACAAAAAAAGCAAAAAGCAAAAAAAAAAAAAAAGGAATGATTTTAAAAATATTAAAAATATATCTAGCCCTTCTCTGATGTTATGGGCCGTGTGGGCTCACTTCCAAGGTGGTTCCCTCTGTTTAACTTCTTCTGTTTGCTGGTTTTTTAGGCTCACTAGTTCAGTCACGCTGTGGGGAGGGAGGATGCTGCAAACAAACCAGCACTGTCGTGTGCACACTGCATCTCAGCCCCACTTGACCTGTCCTTTCTCGCGGCACACAAACCGCTCCGGCTCTACGATGCTCAGCCGGGAACCGTCTGGGGCTGGCCCTAGGCTGCGTGCACTTCCCCAGTCAAAGCCGCTCAGGTTCGGCGCTCAGGCAGCCCTCAGAGGCACAGATTCGGCTGGGACTTGCCGCTTTGTGCCCTTCCCAGGTCCGAGTAGCTCAGGAGTTTGGCGAGCACGCTCGCGCGGCGCTTGTCACCTTTTCCGCCGCTGCCGCTCAGCTCTCTGGGTGGACCACTGGCGCACCCTGTGAGGCAGACTGTGACTGTCCAGCACCCCAGAAGTCTTAGCAAAGGAGCCTGCTTGCAGTTAGGTACGTAAAGTCTCTCCGGGTCTGCAGTTGCCCCTTTCCAGTCCTTAGGGCTCTGGCTGCCTGTCCCCGGCGGGGAATGGTCTGCAGTCGGCTTTTTCCGTTCCGTCCTTTGTTCTGTGCTCGGTCCTGGCGGTGTCTTATGTTCGAGTTTTTTCACGTGGTAGCTATCCCACAGTCTGGTTTGCTAGCCCAAGTTAGATCGTTCTGGTTGCGCGTGGGGCGTTCCTGCCTGATTCTTACAAAGCTCTGCAGCCCCCGCCTCCCGCGTGTCCCTGCCCTGCCCCCACTTCCCAATGGCGGATGCAGGCGTCTGTGCTGCTTTTCCGCTGGGGGAGTTACTGTTGGGCTTGTAATCTGTTGGTTTTAATTATTTATCTACTTTTCCTTCCTGTTATGTTGCCCTCTGTGTTTCCAAGGCTCGCCACAGACTCGGCAGGGAGAGTGTTTCCTGGTGTTTGGAAACCTCTCTTCTTAAAATTCCCTTCCCGGGACGGGCTTCCCTTCCCGGGATGGAGCTCCCTCCCCACCTCCTTTGTCTCCTTTTTCGTCTTTTATATTTTTCCCTACCTGTTTTTAAAGACAATGGTCTGCTTTTCTGGTTGCCTGATGTCCTCTGCCAGCCTACAGAAGTTGTTTTGTGGAGTTTGCTCGGCGTTGAAATGTTCTTTTGAGGAATTTGTGAGGGAGAAAGTGATCTTCCCGTCCTATTCCTCCGCCATCTTTCCCTCTCTCCTCTATTTCTTTGCATTGTTCACTTTGTGTTCCTCATCCTGAACCCCTCTCCCACCTCCCTCCCTATCCCATCCCTCATTGTTCATTTTGGAGGGAGGGCTTTCTTATCTCTCCTTGCTATTCTCTGAAACTATGCATTCAGATGAGTGTACATTTCCTTTTTTTTTTTTTTTAATCTTTCCACCATGTCTTAGTTTTCTGTTTGCTTTTTTTCTTGTTGTTGTTGGCAAAGTAATGTCTCTGCTTTTTTTTTTTTTTTTTTTTTTACTTTACAGTACTGTATTGGTTTTGCCATACATAGACAAGAATCCACCATAGGTGTACATGAGTTCATAACCCTGAACCCCCCTCCCACCTTCCTCCCCATCTCTTTTCTTTTTTTCTCAGCTATGTGTCAGGCTTTCTCAGACAACCATTTTACCTTTTTGATTTTCTTTTTCTTCGGGATCCTTTTGATCACCATCTCCCATACAATATTATGAAACTCCAACCATAGTTCTTCAGGCACTCTATCAGATCTAATCTTTTGAATCTCTTTGTCACTTCCACTGTGTAATCATAAGTGATTTAATTCAGGTCATACCTGAGGGACCTAGTGGTTTTTCCTACTTTCTTCAGTTTAAGTCTGAATTTTGAAAGAAGGATCTGATTCAGTCAGCTCCTGGTCTTGTTTTTGCTGATTGTATAAGGATCATTCATCTTTGACTATAAATAATGTGATCAGTCTGATTTCAAAATTGACCATTGGTAATATTCCAGTCTCTGTCTTCATCTTAACATGGCTCTTTTCTCTCTGTATGTCTGTTTTCTTATAAGACACTAGATATTGGAAGAAGGTCTATCCTAACCCATTCTGACTTCATCTTCAGTTCAGTTCAGTTCAGTTCAGTTCAGTTCATTTGCTCAGTCGTGTCCGACTCTTTGCAACCCCATGGACTGCATCACGTGAGGCCTCCCTTTCCATCACCAACTTCCAGAGCTTAATCAAATTCATGTCCTTTGAGTCAGTGATGCCATCCAACAATCTCATCCTCTGTCGTCCCTTTCTCCTCCTTCCTTCAATCTTTCCCAGCATCAGGGTCTATTCCAATGAGTCAGATCTTCACATCAGGTGGCCAAAGAGTTGGAATTTCTGCTTCAACATCAGTCCTTCCAGTGAATATTCAAGATTGACTTTCTTTAGGATAGACCGGTTGGATCTCCTTGCAGTCCAAGGGACTCTCAAGAGTCCTCTCTAACACCACACATCAAAAGCATCAATTCTTTGGTGCTTAGCTTTCTTTATACTCCAAGTCTCACATCCATACATGACTACTGGAAAAACAATAGCCTTGACTAGATGGACCTTTGTTGGCAAAATAATGTCTCTGCTTTTTAATATGCTGTCTAGGTTGGTCATAACTTTTCTTCCAAGGAGCAAGTGTCTTTTAATTTCATGGCTGCAGTCACCATCTGCACTGATTTTGGAGCCCCCCAAAATAAAATCTGCCCCTGTTTTCTGTTTCCCCATCTATTTGCCATTAAATGATGGGACTGGATGCCATGATCTTAGTTTTCTGAATGTTGAGGTTTAAGCCAACTTTTTCACTCTCCTCTTTCACTTTCATCAAGAGGCTCTTTAGTTCTTCACTTTCTGCCTTAAGGGTGGTGTCATCAGCATATCTGAGGTTATTGATATTTCTCCCTGCAGTCTTGATTCCAGCTTGTGCTTCATCCAGCCCAGTGTTTTGCATGATGTACTCTGCTTAATGTACTTAATGTACTCTTGCATGATGTACTTAAATAATCAGGGTGACAATGTACATTCTTGATGTACTCCTTTCCCTATTTGGAAACAATCTATTGTTCCATTTTGAGTTCTAGTTGCTGGTCCTGACCTGCATACACATTTTCTCAAGAGGCACATCAGGTGGTCTGATATTCCCATCTCTTTAATAATTTTCCAAAGTTCATTGTGATCCACACAGTAAAAGTCTTTCGCATAGTCAATAAAGCAGGAATACATGCTTTTCTGGAATTCTCTTGTTTTTTCACTGATCTAGCTAATGTTGGCAATTTGATCTCTGGTTTGTCTCCCTTTTCTTAAAACCAGCTTGACTATCTGGAAGTTCACAGTTCACGTATAGTTGAAGCTTGTCTTGGAGAATTTTGAGCATTAATTTACTAGCGGGTGAGATGAGTGTGACTGTGCAGTTTTTGAGCATTCTTTGCCATTGTGTTTCTTTGGGATGGGAATTAAAACTGATATTTTCCAGTCTTGTGGACACTGCTGTGTTTTCCAAATTTTCTGGCATATTGATTGCAGCACTTTCCCAGCATCATTTGTAGGATTTGAAAGAGCTCCACTGGGATTCCTTCATCTCCAATAGCTTTGTTTGTAGTGATGCTTCTTAAGGCCCAATTGACTTTGCCTTCCAGGATGTTTGGCTCTGGGCGAGTGATCACACCATCGTGATTATCTGGGTCATGAAGATCTTTTTTGTACAGTTCTTCTGTGTATTTTTGCCACCTCTTCCTAATATCTTCTGCTTCTGTTAGGTCCATGCTATTTCTGTCCTTTATTGAGACCATCTTTGCCTGAAACTTTCCCTTGGCATCTCTAATTTTCTTGAAGAGATATCTAGTTTTTTCCCATTCTAATGTTTTCCTCTCTTTGCACTGAGCACTGAGGAAGATTTTCTTATCTCTCCCTGCTATTCTTTACAACTCTGCATTCAAATGGATATGTGTTTTCTTTTCTTCTTTGCTTTTTGCTTCTCTTAATTTCTCAGCTATTTGTAAGGCCTCCTCAGATAGCCAGTTTGTTCTCTGGCTTTTCTTTTCTTGGGGATGGTCTTGCTCCCTGTCTCATGTACGAATTTCCATCCATAGTTACTCAGGCACTCTGTATATCAGATCTAGTCCCTTAAATCTATTTGTCACTTCCACTGTATGATTATAAGGGATTTGGTTTAGGTCATTCCTGAATTGTTTAGTGGTTTTCCACACTTTCTTCAATTTAATTCTGAATTTGACAATGAGTTCATGATCTAAGCCACAGTCAGCTCCCAGTCTTACTTTTTGCTGACTGTATAGAGGTTCTCCATCTTTGGCTGCAAAGAATATAATCAGTCTGATTTTTGGTGTTGACCATCTGGTGATGTCCATATATAGAGTTTTCTCTTGTGGTGTTGGAAGAGGGTGTTTGCTATGGCCAATGCATTCTCCTGGAAAACCTCTATTAGACTTTTCACTGCTTCATTCTGTACTCCAAGACCAAATCTGACTGTTTCTTCAGGTGTTTTTGGACTTCCTACTTTTGTAATCCAATCCCTTATAATGAAAACAACTTTTTTTTTTTTTTTTTGAGGGGGAGTGTTTTTTCAAAAAGATCTTGTATGTCTTCATAGAACCGTTCAACTTCAGCTTCCTCAGTATTACTGGTCAGGGCATAGACTTGGATTACCATGATATTGAGTGGTATGCCTTGGAAATGAACAGAGATCATTAGCTCGTTTTTGAGACGGCATCCCAGTACTACATTTTGGACTCTTTTGTTGCCTATGATGGCTACTCAATTTCTTCTAAGGGATTCTTGCCCACAGTAGTAGATATAATGGTCATCTGAGTTCAGTTCAGTCCAGTTCAGTTCAGTCGCTCAGCCGTGTCCAACTACTTGTGAACCCATGGATTGCAGCACGCCTGTCCATCATCAACCCACAGAGTTCATACAAACTCATGTCCATCGAGTCAGTGATGCCATCCAGCCATCTCATTCTCTGTCGTCCCTTTCTCCTCCTGCCACCAATCCCTCCCAGCATCAGAGTCTTTTCCAGTGAGTCAACTCTTCACATGAGGTGGCCAAAGTATTGGAGTTTCAGCTTTAGCATCAGTCCTTCCAAAGAATACCCAGGACTGATCTCCTTTATAGAATGGGCTGGTTGGATCTCCTTGCAGTCCAAGGGAATCTCAAGAGTCTTCTCCAACACCACAGTTCAAAACCATCATTCTTTGGCACTCAGCTTTCTTCACAGTCCAACTCTCACATCCATACATGACCACTAGAAAAACCATAGTCTTGACTAGACGGACCTATTCTTTGGAACTCAGCATTCAGATGCTTATATCTTTCCTTTTCTCCTTTGCTTTTTGCTTCTCTTCTTTTTACAGCTATTTGTAAGGCCTCCTCAGACAGCCATTTTTGCTTTTTTTGGCATTTCTTTTCCATTAGGATGGTCTTGAATCCCTGTCTCCTGTACAATGTCAGAAACCTCCGTCAATAATTCACCAGGCACTCTCTCTACCAGATCTAGTCCCTTAAATATATTTCTCACTTCCACTATATAATAATAAGGGATTTGATTTAGGTCATACCTCAATGGTCTAGTAGTTTTCCCTACTTTCTTTAAGTCTGAATTTGGCAGTAAGGAGTTCATGATCTGAGCCACAGTCAGCTCCTGGTCTTGTTTTTGCTGACTGTTTAGAGCTTCTCCATCTTTGGCTGCAAAGAATATAATCAACCTGATTTTGGTGTTGACCATCTGGTGATGTCCATGTGTAGAGTCTTCTCTTGTGTTGTTGGAAGAGAGTGTTTGCTAATGACCAGTGTGTTCCTCTTGGCCAAAGTCTATTTCCTTTCCCATGCTTCATTCTGAATTCCAAGGCCAAGTTTGTCTGTTACCCCAGGTGTTTCTTGACTTCCTACTTTTGCATTCCAGTCTCCTATAATGAAAAGGACATATTTTTTGAGTGTTAGTTCTAAAAGGTCTTGCAGGTCTTCATAGAACCATTCAACTTCAGCTTCTTCAGGGTTATTCGTTGGGTCATAGAGTTGGGCTGTGGTGTTTTTAAAATACCACAAGGACAAAGTCATGCTTCCATACCAGATGTCCTTCATACTGGGCTTTTCTAGTCTCATATACAATAATGTGGCCCAGTATAAAGAGAATGTTTTCTGAAGTTCCATCTTATTTAAGAAAAATCAACTTATTGTGATATTGAATGGTTTGCCTTGGAAACAAACAGAGATCATTCTGTCGTTTTTGAGATTGCATCCAAGTACTGCATTTCGGACACTTATGTTGACCATGATGACTAGTCCATTTCTTCTAAGAGATTCCTGCCCACAGTAGTAGATCTAATGGTCATCTGAGTTAAATTCACCCATTCCAGTCCATTTTAGTTCGCTGATTCCTAGAACGTCGACATTCACTCTTGCCATCCCCTGTTTGATTACTTGCAATTTTCCTTGATTCATGGACCTAACGTTCTAAGTTCCTATGCAATATTGCTTTTTTCAGCATCGGACCTTTCTTCTATCACCAGTCTCATCCATAACTGGGTATTGTTTTTGCTTTGGCTCCATCCCTTCGTTCTTTCTGTAGTTATTTCTCCCACTGATCTCCATTAGCATATTGATCACCTACGGACCTGGGGACTTCCTCTTTCAGTATCCTCTCATTTTGCCTTTTCATACTGTTCATGGGGTTCTCAAGGCAAGAATACTGAAATGGTTTGCCATTCCCTTCTCCAGCGGACCATTTTTTCTCAGATCTCTCCACCATGACCCGCCTGTCTTGGGTGTCCCCACATGGCATGGCTTAGTTTCATTGAGTTAGACAAGGCTGTGCTCCATGTGATTAGATTGTCTAGTTTTTGTGATTATGGTTTTCTGTGATTATGTGATTATGCCCTCTGATGTCTCTCACAACACCCACAGTCTTACTTGGGTTTCTGTTACCTTGGACGAGGGGTATCTCCTCACAGCCACCCCTCTTGACCTTGAACGTGGAGTAGCTCCTCTTGGCCTTCCTGCTCCCATGCAGCCACCACTCCTTGAACATGGGGTTGTTCTTCTCACCTGAGTTAAATTCACAGAATTCCAGTTCATTTTAGTTTGCTGATTCATAAAATTTTGAAGTTCACGCTTGCCATCTTCTGTGGGTTTTACCATCTCCAATTTGCCTTGTTTCATTTATCTTACATTCCAGGTTCCAATGCAATATCGCTCTTTATAGCATTGGACCTTGCTTCCACATTTTCTTATCCACATCTGGGTGTTGTTTTTGCTTTGGCTCCGTCTCTTCATTCTTTCTGGAGTTATTTCTTCACTGATCTCTAGTAGCATGTTTAGCACCTACTGACCTGAGCAGTTCATCTTTCAGAGTCCTGTCTTTTTGCCTTTTAATACTGTTCATGGGGTTCTCAGGGCAAGAATACTAAAATGGTTGTCATTCCTTTCTCCAGTGGCCCAGGTTTTTTCAGATCTCTCTACCATGACCCACCCATCTTGGGTGATCCTCTACGGCATGGCTCATAATTTCACTGAGTTAGGCAAGGCTATGGCCCATGTGATCAGATTGGTTAGTTTCCTGTGATTGTGGGCTGACTCAGAGGAAAATTGGGTCTTGTTCTGATAGCCGGGACCATGCTCAGTAAACCTTTAATCCAATTTTCTGTTGATAGGTCGAGCTGTGTTCCTTCCCTGCTATTTGCTTGGGGCCAAACTATGGTGGAGGTAATGAAGATGATGGTGACCTCCTTCAAAAGATCCCATGCATGTACTGCTACACTCAATGCCTCCAACCCTGCATCAGGCCACCGCCAACTCATGCCTCCACTGGAAGACTCCTGGACACTCACAGACAAGACTGGGTCAGTCTCTTGTGAGGTCATTGCTCCTTCCTCCTGGGTCCCAGTGCACAAGTTTCTGTTTGTACCCTCCAAGAGTCTATTTCCCAGTCCTGTGTAAGTTCTGGCAGGTCTATGGCAAGGTTAATGGCGACCTCCTCCAAGAGGGCTTATGCCATACCAATGTCTGCTGCACCCAGAGGCCCTGCCCTGTGGCAGCCTACTGCTGACCGTACCTCCACAGAAGATGCTCAAACACAGTTCTGTCTCAGTCTCTGTGGGGTCCCTGGGTCCTGGTGTGCACAAGGTTTGTTTGAGCCCTCCGAATGTCTTTGGCATGATTGGAGGTTTGATTGTAAAAGTGAATTTGCCCCTCCTACCATCTTGCTGGGGCTCCTCCTTTGCCCTTGGACAGGGTGTGTCTCCTCACAGCCGCTTCAGCACCTACCATCTTACTGGGATTTCTCTGACCTTGGATGTGGGGTATCTCCTCACAGCTGCTCCCGCAAAGCACAACCACCACTACTGACCGTGGACATGGGGTTATATCTGCAAAGATTTTATACGCAAATAAGATCACATTCTGAGGTTCTGGGTGGACACAAACTTTCTATTGTGAGGAGGAGTATGTATTCAACCCAGTACCCTCATCATCACTTCTGTTTTATTCACTTTGTTAGAAGCAAGTCTTTTAATTAGCTCACACTCAAGAACATAGAAATTAGACTATGCCTTTTAAAAGAAAGAAGTATCTGAAAAATGGTTGGGTATATTTTTAAAATACCACAAGGACAAAGTCGTGCTTCCATACTAGATGTCCTTCATACTGGGCTTTTCTAGTCTCATATGCAATAACGTAGCCCAGTATAAAGAGAATGTTTTCTGAAGTTCCATCTTTTTTAAGAAAAATCGATATTTGAAAAATGACCATTCAAAGTGAATATTTTTAATGGGGAACAAATTTTCTTTTGAAAAATGAATGAAAAGATATTTTGGATTTTATAATGAAAATAATTAGAATACATGTATTTTACTTAAATTGAAAAAGAAAATAGGTGAAAATATAACTGTACTAATTCTTAAAACAAAGAATGATCTGGTTTTGTTTCTCACTTTGGTTTAATTTTTCCAACAAAACCATGAAATTTTCACAACAGATCCTTCAGTTTTAGATTGACTTTCTCAGTAAAGTTATAAAAAACATTGTTTTTTGAAAAATTAAAGGATTTTGTCATTATTCCTAGTTTATTTGTTATTAATCACATTCTCTTCTATAATGACAAGGCTATCATTATGCTTGAGGATTTCTTCTTCTTTGAATAATGCCTACTTATGTTTCTGTCACATCATCATTCAATAATAATTCTTCCTGTGTTTTAGCCATTCTTCACAGTACTTTTTTTCTTTTTTTTTTAACTCCGTGAAAAGTTTCATTTGAGGCAAATTTTTAAAATTTACTTTATAATCAGTTTGCAAGTATATTTGTAAACTTTCTTGGAGTCAATGAGAGATTTATAATGACACTGATTTAGGCTATAATTTAGGGACCGATTTTGAATGCGTATTGTAGTTTATAAGTGGACAATTTGGTCATAGATATGTTCATATAATTGTGACGGTATTTTTCTCTCAGTTCAGTTCAGTTCAGTTTAGTCACTCAGTCATGTCTGACTCTTTGCGAACCCATGATTCACAGCACGCCAGGCCTCCCTGTCCATCACCAACTGCTGGAGTCTACCAAACCCATGTCCATTGAGTTGGTGATGCATCCAACCATCTCCTCCTCTGTCGTCCCGTTCTGCTCCTGCCCCCAACCCCTCCCAGCATCAGGGTATTTTCAAATGAGTCAGATCTTCACACCATGTGGCCAAAGTATTGGAACTTCAGCTTCAACATCAGTCCTCCCAATGAACACACAGGACTGATTTCCTTTAGGATGGACTGGTTGGATCTCGTTGCAGTCCAAGGGACTCTCAAGAGTCTTCTCCAACACCACAGTTCAAAAGCATCAAATCTTCGGTGCTCAGCTTTCTTTATACTCCAACTCTCACATCCATGCATGACTACTGAAAAAAACCATAGCCTAGACTAGACAGACTTTTTGGCAAAGGAATCTCTCTGCTTTTTATTATGCTGTCTAGGTTGGTCATAACTTGTCTTCCAAGGAGCAAACATCTTTTAATTTCATGGCTGCAGTCACCACCTGCAGTGATTTTGAAGCCCCCCCCCCCAAAAAAAAAAAGTCTCTCACTCTTTCCACTGTTTCCCTATCTATTTACCATGAAGTGATGGGACTGGATGCCATGATCTTAGTTTTCTGAATGTTGAGCTTTAAGCCAACTTTTTCACTCTCTTCTTTCACTTTCATCAAGAGGCTTTTTAGTTTCTCTCTCTTTCTGCCATAGGGTGGTGTCATCTGCATATCTGAGGTTATTGATATTTTTCCAGTCAATTTTGATTCCAGCTTGTACTTCCTCCAGCCCAGCATTTCTCATGATGTACTCTGCATATAAGTCTCTCTCTAAGACCTTTTAAGTAGAGCCCCCAGTCACAAAAACCCAAAACAACAAAGACTCTCTGATTTTTTTACCCTCTTTTCTACAACTCCATTCCTCATCACATTAATATATCATTAAGATCTTTCAGACTTCTTTAAAGCAATACTGTGAAAAACAAAACAAAACAAAAACAAAACGTTAGAATTACTTTGGTATATTGTTGCAAGAAAAAGGATAGTGTATATAACCAGGAGACTGTTAGTAGGACTTCATTACCTCAGAAATTTCTTTACTGAAGATGGACCTATATCATTTCAGATAACCAGAAGGTAGTACAATACCTTGGCTCTAAGAGAGTCTTCCTGTGGGAGGAAAAGTCAACCAGCATCAGAGGATTCTAGTTTACCCTTCCCTGTAGCAGAGGTCTGAAGCTGTTTTTTTGAAAGCTCCTTTTAGTCAAAGTCTTGATCCAATGTTCAAGGCAATTAAAGTGACAAAACAAATAAAAATTTGCCTTATCTTACAAGCGCAATGATTTATTCAAAGGTAATGTGTTTAGATGGCTGTAAATTAGAGAAATTTTTCTGAGCCAGATGTAGCCAGATATCATAAAGACACTAACCCTAAAAGACAATGGCTCTTTTCCAAAGAAGCCACCGGAAGTCTCCACCTGCCAACTTGGAATGTTCTAGGTGCTTGGAGTTCCCTTCAAGGAAGAGACTGTATCTGCTCTTGCAGATATTCCCATGGTTAATTTCTTCTGTAGCTGTTTTTATACTTTTACTGTAGCTTAACTCTGGAAAAATTTGTCTGCACACTTTATGTCTCCATCAAGTTCCATCTTTCTTGTATGCACAATATATTTTCAGCAATGAATGCAATCATTAGTACTTATCATTCACAGGTAACTTAACAAAGCTCTGTTATAAGCATCTCTCTTGCTCATCCTCTGGAAATAGTGAATTTGCAGTCCTTACTCTGCTCATTTTCCTGCAAACAGAAACATGTTTTGGCTTCTGTTTTGTAGCTTTGTTTGTAAAAACTGAAAGCCTATCTTTCAGGTAGAGAGCCAGGTTTTATGATTCCAGACAGAATACTTAAACTTTAATTACTTATTGATTTATTGATGTAACTTTTTCTTCTATTTTAAATTATGAAAGTATGATAGCACATATACAGGAGACTTAAAAAATATAGAACAAGGTTACATATGGTTCACACCAATAGGGTGAACACAACAGTAGGGATGCAAATTCAATTCAAGATTCCATAGACTATGAATTAGGAGACACTGGAACAAATCCAGGGACATAAAACAAGGTATAAAAATTTATGGTCTAAAGGTACTGAAATCATAGAGGGTCTATTCTATTATTACTGTGGAATTATTTTAGAAATCAATATCAAAAGATATCTGAAAATAACCCACATATTTCAAGTGCAATGTGACATTAACCAAGAGAGATCTTTGACTTAGCCATTGGACACTCTTGGTGAAGTTAAAGGTCTGAAAAAACACAGCAAGTGATTGCAGAGAAAAAAGCATTTAATTGAGAAATTAATATCAAAGATACTTTAAAACTCCCATGTATTTGGAAGTTAAATATTCACTTTTAAATGAAGTTAAAGTCAAAAGAAAGAAAATTAGAAAATATTTGTAGCATAATAAAAATAAAAAGAATTTACCAGAATTTGAGGCATAAAGTCAAAGCTGCCTGAATGCAAGTAAATAAAATATGGAGCCTTAATAAGGTATGAAAACAAACCATGGACACTACATAAAATTTTGTGAAATTTGATCAAAATCTGTATTTTAGTACTAGTATCTCATGTTAATTTCCTGTTTTGAATTTTTTTTTACAACATAGCATTTCTTTATATTCTCAGAATTTGATTAGAATTTTCAAGTTTATCAATTTTTTAAAATCACTAAAAATAATAACATTTTTTTTTTTTGGAACCATATCAATGTTTTGAGGAATATAAAAAATAATCATATAGCCCAATTGTTTTTAAACATAACTGCTCATTAGAAACACATTTGGAGCTTTGGAGAAAAGAACCAATACTTGGGCATTTGTATTAAAAAAAAAGTCTGAATTTTAAAAAGTGATTACAGGTTTTTCTATTAAATGATACTTTTAGTGATCGAGAATCCTATTTTCTATTAACCAGTAATGATGCAATGATATTACGAGAGTAATAGTTACATAATCACAGTATTAAAGTGAAAGTCATTCAGTTCTGTCCGACTCTTTGAGACCCCATGGACTCCAGGCCAGAATGCTGCAGTGGGTAGCCTTTTCCTTCTCCAGGGGATTTTCCCACGCCAGGGATTGAACCCAGGTGTCCCATATTGCAGGTGCATTCTTTACCAGCTGAGCCACCAGGGAAGCTGGTAAAGAGCCTACCTGCAGTTAGGAAGACTTGACTTTGATCTCTGGGTTGAGAAGATCCTCTGGAGAAGGAAATGGCAACCAATCAAGTATTCTTGCCTGGAGATCCAAAATTTGGAGGAACCTGGTGGACTACAGTCCACAGGGTCATAAAGAGTCAGATAAGACTGAGTGACTTCATTTTTTAAATCGCAGTAGTAAAAGACATTTATTAGTTTTCACAATCAATAGCCAGACAAAAGATAAGATATTTATAATTGCAAGCCATAATGGAAACGTGATTAACCTAACAATATAAAATAATTACATACAACTTGGGGGGTTAAGTAGAGTGATGTGCTAAGTGGAAGTACATACATGCACACATTCTCATCAGCCAAGCCAGTCTATGTCTTTTGGTTGGTGCATTTAATCTATTTACGTTTAAAGTAATTATTGATATGTATGATCATATTACCATTTTCTTAATTGTTTGGGTTTATTTTGTGTAGCCTTTGCCTTCTCTGTGTTTCCTCCTAGAGAAGTTCCTTTAGCTTTTGTTGTAAAGTTGCTTTGATAGTGCTGAATTCTCTTAAATTTTGTTTGTCCAGAAAGATTTTGATTTCTTCATCAAATCTGAAGGAGAGTCTTGCTTGGTAGAGTATTCTTGGTTGTGGTTCTTCCCTTTTCTGCGCTTTCATTTATTTAAAATATGTTATGCAATTCCTTTCTGGCTTGTAGAGTTTCTGTTGAGAAATCAGCTTATAACCTTATGGGATTTCCCTTGTATATTATTTGTCATTTTTCCTTGTTGCTTTTAACATTTTCTTTTTGTCTTTGTCTTTAATTTTCATCAGTTTGATTACTATTTGTCTTGTTGTTATTCTCTTGGTTTTATCTCACCTGGGACTCGGTGATCCTGGAATTGGTTGACTGTTTCCTTTCCATGTTAGGGAAGTTTTCAGCTATTATCTCTTCAAAGATTTTCTCAGTTCTTTTCTCTGTTCTCCCTCCTGGGACCCTACAAGGTGAATTTAGTGTGTTTAATGTCCCAGAAGTCTCTTAGAGTGTCTTCTTCTTCTTCTTCTCTTCTTTTTCATTCTCTTTTCTATATTCTGTTCGTGGTACTAATTTCCACCATTCTGTCTTCCAGGCCACTTATCGGTTCTTCTGCTTCAGTTTTTCTGCCGTTGACTCTTCTAGTGCATTGTTCGTCTGTTTGTTTGTTCTTTCGTTCTTCTAGGTCTTTGGGAAACATTTCTTGATCTTCTTCCTTCTGTTCCAAGATCCTGAATCACCTTCACTGTTATTGTTCTGAATTATTTTTCTTCTCTATTTAGTTGTTTTCTGTGGTTTTATCTTGTCCCTTCATCTGGGATATAATTCCTGCTTTTTCATGCTGGCTAACTTTCTGTAATGCAATTTTGGTTCTAGCCACTGTGGATTATGGTTCTTCTTGCTTTCTTCTGCCATCCTCTAATGGATGACTCTAAAAGGCTTGTGTAAGATTCCTGATTGGAGGATTTGTTGTGGGAAAAAACTGG
>NW_017217373.1:0-12573 GCF_001704415.2 Capra hircus | reverse complement strand
CTCGAGTGGGCTGCACGTTTCGTTTCCTCCCGAGCTGCTTAGCAGCATGTCACGCTTCCTTTCGCAGCTGATCAGTGGATCAAGGGATCTGTGGGTTTCCCTCGAGGCTTTCCCTTGAGGCTTTCCCACGAGGCTTTCCCACAGGGCTGTCACACGTGCCACCGTGGTGTGAGTCGATCCTCGGCTTGAAAGTCGAGGCAGTGCAGGGAAAACAGGTTTCCCTGGAATGGACTGAGACATCTGGGGGATTCTGGGAATGGTGGCACGGCCCTGAAGTTGCTCTCGCCTTTCCTGTGGAGAGCGCCTTCCTTCTGAGATGCGACGGGAACGCCGCGGGAATTATTTCCGGAACACGCAGGGAAAGGATCCCTCCTATCAAGCAAGGAGGTGGAAATGGGGCTCCTCTGGATGTGGGAGGGATTTCTCGTGCTTCCTCTCGGTGGAGACGGGTATGTCGGAACTTCTTGAGTCGCAGCAAGGGTGTGAAGGACCCTTTGAAAGTTCCAGAGCTTAGGTGTGATTAGCCTCGAGACACCTCAGCGGAAAAGGGCCAAATCTCGCCTGGAGGGCAGAACCTCCTGGATTTTCTCCCAGTTGCGGCAGGTGCTCGCGACTTACGACGGGGACCTCAGGGACCCGCTCTTGTGGCCTCAGGAAAGGCCAGTCCCCATGCGAGTAGCTCGCGGGCTTCTCGGGATTCCACTCCCGTCGATGCTCGGTCCTAAGACCTTGTGTGGAGTCAGTGCCGGAACCTGAGGATTCCTCTCCAGTGCCGACATGGATCTTGGGTACTTCTGGAGTCTCCACAGGGAAGTCAGTCCTCGTCTCGAGTGGGGCATGCACGGGCACTTTCCTCCCGAGCTGTTGCAGCAGTGTCACGCTTCCCTTCGCGTGGATCAAGGGATCTATGACTTTCCCTGGAGGCTTTCCCATGAGGCTTTCCCACGAGGCTTTCCCACAGGGCTGTCCCACGTGCCACCGTGGTGTGAGTCGATCCTCGCTTGAAAGTCGAGCAGTGCAGGGAAAACAGGTTTCCCTGGAATAGACTGAGACATCTGGGGGACTGTGGAATGGTGGCAGCGACCCTGGAGTTCCGCTCGCCTTTCCTGTGGAGAGCGCCTCCTCTTGAGATGCGACGGGAACGCAGGGAATTCTTTCCCGAACACGCAGGGAAAGTATCCCTCCTCTCGAGCTATGAGATGGAAACGGGCTCCTCTGGATGTGGGCGGACTCTCGTGCTTCCTCTCGAGTGGAGCCGGGTATGTCGGGGAACTTCTTACGTTGCAGCAAAAGTGTGAAGGACCCTTTGGGAGTTCCAGAGGTTAGGGTGATTAGCCTCGAGACGCCTCAGCTGGAAATGGTCTCATCTCGCCTGGAGTGGAGAACTTCCTGTATTTTCTTGAGTTGGGACAGGTGCTCTCGACTTACGACGGGACTTCAAGGTCCTGCTCTGGTGGCCTCAGGAAAGGACAGTTCCCATGCGAGTTGCTCGAGGGCCTCTGGGATTCCTCTCCCTTCGATGCTGGGGCCTAAGACCTTGTGTGGAGTCATTGGCCGAAACCTGAGGATTCCTCTCCAGTGCTGACATGGATTTTGGGCTACTTCTGGAGTCTCGCCAGGGGCGTCAGTCCTCGTCTCGAGTAGGGGCATGCACGTGCACTTTCCTCCCGAGTTGTGGCAGAAGTGTTGCCCTTCCCTTCGCGTGGATCAAGGGATCTGTGGCTTTCCCTTGAGGCTTTCCCTCGAGGCTTTCCCACGAGGCTTTCCCACAGGGCTGTCACACGTGCCACCGTGGTGTGAGTCGATCCTCGGCTTGAAAGTCGAGGCAGTGCAGGAAAAACAGTTTTCCCTGGAATGGACTGAGACATCTGGGGGACTCTGGGAATGGAGGCACGACCCTGGAGTTCCTCTCGCCTTTCCTGTGGAGAGCGCCTCCTCTTGAGATGCTACGGGAAGGCCAGGAATTCTTTCCCGATCACGCAGGGAAAGGATCCCTCCTCTCGAGCTAGGAGGCGGAAACGGGGCTCCTCTTGATGTGGGCGGGACTCTCGTGCTTCCTCTCGAGTGGAGACGGGTATGTCAGGGAACTTCTTGAGTTGCAGCAAGGGTGTGAAGGACCCTTTCGAAGTTCCAGAGGTTAGGTGTGATTAGCCTTGAGACGCCTCAGCACAAATGGGCCTCATATCGCCTGGAGGGGAATCTCCTGGATTTTCTCGAGTTGCGGAAGGTGCTCTCGACTTACGACGGGGACCTCAGGGACCCGCTCTGTTGGCCTCAGGAAAGGCCAGACCCCATGCGAGTTGCTCGGGGCCTCTCGGGATTCCGCTCCAGTTGATGCCGGGGCCTAAGATCTTGTGTGGAGTCGGTGCCGGAACCTGAGCATTCTTCTCCAGTGCTGACATGGATCTTGGGGTATTTCTGGAGTCTCCTCAGTGGAGTCAGACCTTGTCTCGAGTGGGGGCATGCACGTGCACTTTCCTTCCGAGCTGTAGCAGCAGTGTCATGCTTCCCTTCCCGTGGATCAAGGGATCAGGGGCTTTCCCTCGAGGCTTTCCCACAGGGATGTCCCACGTGCCACCGTGGTGTGAGTTGATCCTCGGATTGAAAGTCGAGGCAGTGCAGGGAAAACAGGTTTCCCTGGAATGGCCTGAGACATCTGGGGACTCTGGGAATATGGCACGACTCTGGAGTTCCTCTCGCCTTTCCTGTGGAGAGTGCCTCCTCTTGAGATGCGACGGGAACGCCGGGAATTCTTTCCCGACCACGCAGGGAAAGGATCCCTCCTCTCGAGCTAGGAGGCGCAAACGGGGCTCCTCTGATTGTGGGCGGGACTCTCCTGCTTCCTCTCGAATGGAGACGGGTATGTCGGGGAACTTCTTGAGTTGCAGCAAGGGTGTGACGGTCCCTTTGTATGTTCCAGAGGTTAGGTCTGATTAGCCTCGAGACATCTCAGCACGAATGGGCCTCATCTCGCCTGGAGGGGAGAACCTCCTGGATTTTCTCGAGTTGCAGCAGGTGCTCTCGACTTAGGTCTGGGACCTCAGAGACCCGCTCTGGTGGCCTCAGGAAAGGCCAGTCCCCATGCGAGTTTCTCGCGGGCCTCTCGGGATTCCAGTCCCGTCGATGCTGGGTCCTAAGACCTTGTGTGGAGTCAGTGCCTGAACCTGAGGATTCCTCTCCAGTGCCGACATGGATCTTGGTGTATTTCTGTAGTCTCCCCAGGGAAGTCAGTCCTCGTCTCGAGTGGGGGCATGTACGGGCGCTTTCATCCCGAGATGTAGCAGCAGTGTCACACTTCCCTTCGCGAGGATCAATGGATCTGTGACTTTTGCTTGAGGCTTTCCCATGAGGCTTTCCCACGAGGCTTTCCCACAGGGCTGTCCCACGTGCCACCGTGGTGTAAGTCGATCCTCGGCTTGAAAGTCGAGGCAGTGCAGGGAAAACAGGTTTCCCTGGAATAGACTGAGACATCTGGGGGACTGTGGGAATGTTGGCACGACCCTGGAGTTCCTCTCGCCTTTCCTGTGGAGAGCGCCTCCTCTTGAGATGCGACGGGAACGCCGGGAATTCTTTCCCGAACACGCAGGGAAAGTATCCCTCCTCTCGAGGTATGAGATGGAAACGGGCTCCTCTGGATGTGGGCGGGACTCTCGTGCTTCCTCTCAAGTGGAGACGGGTATGTCGGGGAACTTCTTAAGTTGCAGCAAAAGTGTGAAGGACCCTTTGGGAGTTCCAGAGGTTAGGTGTGATTAGCCTCGTGACGCATTAGCGGAAATGGGCCTCATCTCGCCTGGAGGGGAGAACCTCCTGGATTTTCTCGAGTTGTGGCAGGTGCTCTCGACTGACGACGGGGACCTCAGGGACCCGATCAGGTGGCCTCAGGAAAGGCCAGTCCCCATGCGAGTTGCTCGGGGGCCTCTCGCGATTCCTCTCCCGTCAATGCCGGGGCCTAAGACCTTGTGTGAAGTCGGTGCCGGAACCTGAGGATTCCTCTCCAGTGCTGACATGGATCTTGGGGTACTTCTGGAGTCTCCCCAGGGGAGTCAGTCCTCATCTGGAATCGGGGCATGCACGTGCACTTTCCTTCTGAGCTTTAGCTGCAGGGTCGTGCTTCCATTCGCGTGGATCAAGGGATCTGTTGCTTCGCCTCGAGGCTTTCCCACGAGGCTTTCCCATAGGGCTGTCACACGTGCCACCGTGGTGTGAGTCGATCCTCGGCTTGAAAGTCGAGGCAGTGCAGGGAAAACAGGTTTCCCTGGAATGGACTGAGACATCTGGGGGACTCTGGGAAGGGTGGCACGACCTTGGAGTTCCTCTCGCCTTTCCGGTGGAGAGAGCCTCCTCTTGAGATGTGACGGGAACGCCGGGAATTCTTTCCCGACCACGCAGGGAAAGGATTCCTCCTCTCGAGCCAGGAGGCGAAATCCGGACTACTCTGGATGTGGGCGGGACTCTCGTGCTTCCTCTCGAGTGTAGACGGGTATGTCGGGGAACTTCTTGAGTTGCAGCAAGGGTGCGAAGGACCCTTTGGAAGTTCCAGAGGTTAGGTGTGTTTAGCCTCTAAACGCCTCATCGGAAATGGGCCTCATCTCGCCTGGAGGGGAGAACCTCCTGGATTTTCTCAAGTTGTGGCAGGTGCTCTCGACTTACGACGGGGACCTCAGGGACCCGCTCTGGTGGCCTCAGGAAAGGCCAGTCCTCATGCAAGTTGCTGGGGGACCTCTAGGGATTCCTCTCCCGTCGATGCCGGGGCCTAAGACCTTGTGTGGAGTCGGTGCTGGAAACTGAGGATTCTTCTCCAGTGCCGACATCTATCTTGGGGTATTTCTGGAGTCTCCCCAGGGAGTCAGTCCCCGTCTCAAGTGGGGGCATGCAACTGCGCTTTCCTCCCGAGCTGTAGCAGCAGTGTCGCTCTTCCCTTCGAGTGGATCAGGGGATCTGTGGCTTTTGCTCGAGGCTTTCCCACGAGGCTTTTCCACGAGGCTTTCCCACGAGGCTTTCCCACAGGGATGTCCCTCGTGCCACCGTGGTGTGAGTCGATCCTCGGCTTGAAAGTCGAAGCAGTGCAGGGAAAACAGTTTTCCCTGGAATGGACTGAGACATCTGGGGACTCGGGGAATGTGGCACGACCCTGGAGTTCCTCTCGCCTTTCCTGTGGAGAGTGCCTCCTCTTGAGATGCGACGGGAACGACGGGAATTCTTTCCCGACCACGCAGGAAAGGATCCCTCCTCTCGAGCTAGGAGGCGGAAACGGGGTTCCTCTGGATGTGGGCGGGACTCTCGTGCTTCCTCTCAAGTGGAGATGGGTATGTCGCGGAACTTCTTGAGTTGCAGCAAGGGTGTGAAGGACTCTTTGGAAGTTCAAGAGGTTAGGTGTGATTAGCCACGAGACGCCTCAGCACAAATGGGCCTCATCTCACCTGGAGGGGAGAACCTCCTGGATTTTCTCGAGTTGTGGCAGGTGCTCTCGACTTACGACCGGGACCTCAGGGACCCGCTCTGGTGGCCTCAGGAAAGGCCAGTCCCCATGCGAGTTGCTCGGTGGCCTCTCGGGATTCCTCTCCCGTCGATGCCGAGGCCTAAGACCTTGTGTGAAGTCGGTGCCAGAACCTGAGGATTCCTCTCCAGTGCTGACATGGATCTTGGGGTACTTCTGGAGTCTCCCCAGTGGAGTAAATCCTTGTCTCGAGTGGGGGCATGCACGTGCGCTTTCCTTCCGAGCTGTAGCTCCAGTGTCGCGCTTCCCTTCCCGTGGATCAAGGGATCTGTGGCTTCCCCTCGAGGCTTTCCCACGAGGCTTTCCCACCAGGCTTTCCCACAGGGCTGTCCCAAGTGACACAGTGGTGTGAGTCGATCCTCGGCTTGAAAGTCGAGGTAGTGCAGGGAAAACTGGTTTCCCTGGAATGGACTGAGACATCTGGGGGACTCTGGGAATGGTGGCACGACCCTGAAGTTCCTCTCACCTTTCCTGTGGAGAGTACCTCCTCTTGAGATGCGACGGAAACGGCAGGAATTCTTTCCCGACCACGCAGTAAAAGGATCCCTCCTCTCGAGCTAGGAGGCGCAAACGGGGCTCCTCTGGATGTGGGCGGGACTCTCGTGCTTCCTCTCGATTGGCAGACTGGTATGTCGGGCCACTTCTTGACTTGCAGCAAGGTTGTGAAGGACCCTTTGGGAGTTACAGAGGTTAGGTCTAATTACACTGAGATGCCTCAGCACAAATGCGCCTCATCTCGCCTGGAGGGGAGAACCTCCTGGATTTTCTCGAGTTGCAGCAGGTGCTCTCGACTTACGACGGGGACCTCAGAGTCCCGATCTGGTGGCCTCAGGAAAGACCAGTCCCCATGCGAGTTGCTTGCGGGCTTCTCGGGATTCCACTCCCGTCGATGCTGGGTCCTAAGACCTTGTGTGGAGTCAGTGCCGTAACCTGAGGATTCCTCTCCAGTGCCGACATGGATCTTGGGGTACTTCTTGAGTCTCCCCAGGGAAGTCAGTCCTCGTCTCGAGTGGGGGCATGCACGGGCGCTTTCCTCCCGAGCTGTAGCAGCAGTGTCACGCTTCCCTTCCTGTGGATCAAGGGATCTGTGACTTTCGCTCGAGGCTTTCCCATGAGTCTTTCCCACGAGGCTTTCCCACAGGGCTGTCCCACGTGCCACCGTGGTGTGAGTCGATCCTCGGCTTGAAAGTCGAGGCAGTGCAGGGAAAACAGGTTTCCCTGGAATAGACTGAGACATCTGGGGGACTGTGGGAATGGTGGCACGACCCTGGAGTTCCTCTCGCATTTCCTGTGGAGAGCGCCTCCTCTTGAGATGCGACGGGAACACCGGGAATTCTTTCCCGAACACGCAGGGAAAGTATCCCTCCTCTCGAGCTATGAGATGGAAACGGGGCTCCTCTAGATGTGGGCAGGACTCTCGTGCTTCCTCTCGAGTGGTGCCGGGCATGTCGGGGAACTTCTTAAGTTGCAGCAAAAGTGTGAAGGACCCTTTGGGAGTTCCAGGTGTTAGATGTGATTAGCCTCGAGACGCCTCAGCGGAAATGGGCCTCATCTCGCCTGGAGGGGAGAACCTCCTGGATTTTCTCGAGTTGTGGCAGGTGCTCTCGACTTACGACGGGGACCTCAGGGACCCGCTCTGGTGGCCTCAGGAAAGGCCAGTCCCCATGGGAGTTGCTCCGGGGCTTCTCGGGATTCCTCTCCCGTGGATGCCGGGGCCTAAGACCTTGTGTGGAGTCGGTGCCGGAACCTGAGGATTCCTCTCCAGTGCTGACATGGATCTTGGGGTACTTCTGGAGTCTCCCCAGTGGAGTAAATCCTTGTCTCGAGTGGGGGCATGCACGTGCGCTTTCCTTCCGAGCTGTACCTCCAGTGTCGCGCTTCCCTTCCCGTGGATCAAGGGATCTGTGGCTTCCCCTCGAGGCTTTCCCACGAGGCTTTCCCACCAGGCTTTCCCACAGGGCTGTCCCAAGTGACACAGTGGTGTGAGTCGATCCTCGGCTTGAAAGTCGAGGTAGTGCAGGGAAAACTGGTTTCCCTGGAATGGACTGAGACATCTGGGGGACTCTGGGAATGGTGGCACGACACTGAAGTTCCTCTCACCTTTCCTGTGGAGAGTACCTCCTCTTGAGATGCGACGGAAACGGCAGGAATTCTTTCCCGACCACCCAGTAAAAGGATCCCTCCTCTCGAGCTAGGAGGCGCAAACGGGGCTCCTCTGGATGTGGGCGGGACTCTCGTGCTTCCTCTCGATTGCAGACTGGTATGTCGGGCAACTTCTTGACTTGCAGCAAGGTTGTGAAGGACCCTTTGGGAGTTACAGATGTTAGGTCTAATTACACTGAGACGCCTCAGCACAAATGCGCCTCATCTCGCCTGGAGGGGAGAACCTCCTGGATTTTCTCCAGTTGCGGCAGGTGCTCTCGACTTACGACGGGGACCTCAGAGTCCCGATCTGGTGGCCTCAGGAAAGACCAGTCCCCATGCGAGTTGCTCGCGGGCTTCTCGGGATTCCACTCCCGTCGATACTGGGTCCTAAGACCTTGTGTGGAGTCAGTGCCGTAACCTGAGGATTCCTCTCCAGTGCCGACATGGATCTTGGGGTACTTCTTGAGTCTCCCCAGGGAAGTCAGTCCTCGTCTCGAGTGGGGGCATGCACGGGCGCTTTCCTCCCGAGCTGTAGCAGCAGTTTCACGCTTCCCTTCCTGTGGATCAAGGGATCTGTGACTTTCGCTCGAGGCTTTCCCATGAGTCTTTCCCACGAGACTTTCCCACAGGGCTGTCCCACGTGCCACCGTGGTGTGAGTCGATCCTCGGCTTGAAAGTCGTGGCAGTGCAGGGAAAACAGGTTTCCCTGGAATAGACTGAGACATCTGGGGGACTGTGGGAATGGTGGCACGACCCTGGAGTTCCTCTCGCATTTCCTGTGGAGAGCGCCTCCTCTTGAGATGCGACGGGAACGCCGGGAATTCTTTCCCGAACACGCAGGGAAAGTATCCCTCCTCTCGAGCTATGAGATGGAAACGGGGCTCCTCTGGATGTGGGCAGGACTCTCGTGCTTCCTCTCGAGTGGTGCCGGGCATGTCGGGGAACTTCTTAAGTTGCAGCAAAAGTGTGAAGGACCCTTTGGGAGTTCCAGGTGTTAGATGTGATTAGCCTCGAGACGCCTCAGCGGAAATGGGCCTCATCTCGCCTGGAGGGGAGAACCTCCTAGATTTTCTCGAGTTGTGGCAGGTGCTCTCGACTTACGACGGGAACCTCAGGGACCCGCTCTGGTGGCCTCAGGAAAGGCCAGTCGCCATGGGAGTTGCTCGGGGGCTTCTCGGGATTCCTCTCCCGTGGATGCCGGGGCCTAAGACCTTGTGTGGAGTCGGTGCCAGAACCTGAGGATTCCTCTCCAGTGCTGACATGGATCTTGGGGTACTTCTGGAGTCTCCTCAGGGGAGTCAGGCCCCGTCTCGTGTGGGGGCATGCACCTGCGCTTTCCCCCTGAGCTGTAGCTCCAGTGTCGCGCTTCCCTTCGCGTGGATCAAGGGATCTGTGTCTTTCCCTCGAGGCATTCCCACGAAGCTTTCCCACGAGGCTTTCCCTCAGGGCTGTCCCAAGTGACAGCGTGGTGTGAGTCGATCCTCGGCTTGAATGTCGAGGCAGTGCAGGGAAAACAGGTTTCCCGGGAATGGACTGAGACATCTGGGGACCTTGGGAATGTGGTACGACCCTGGTTTTCCTCTCGCCTTTCCTGTGGGAGCGCCTCCTCTTGAGATGTGACTGGAACGCCGGGAATTCTTTGCCGACCACGCAGGGAAAGAATCCCTCCTCTCGAGCTAGGAGGCGGAAATGGGGCTCTTCTGGATGTGGGCGGGACTCTCGTGCTTCCTCTCGAGTGGAGACGGGTATGTCGGGCAACTTCTTGAGTTGCAGAAAGGTTGTGAAGGACCCTTTGGAAGTTCGAGAGGTTATGTCTGATTAGCCTCGAGACGCCTCAGCACAAATGGGCCTCATCTCGCCTGGAGAGGAGAAACTCCTGGATGTTCTCGAGATGCGGCAGGTACTGTTGACTTACGACGGCGACCTCTGGGACCCGCTCTGGTGGCCTCAGGAAAGGCCAGTCCCCATGCGAGTTGTTCGGGTCCACTCAGGATTCCTCTCCCATCGATGCCCGGTCCTAAGATCTTGTGTGGAGTCGGTGCCGGAACCTGAGGATTCCTCTCCAGTGCTGACATGGATCTTGGGGTACTTCTGGAGTCTCCCCAGGGGAGTCAGTCCTCGTCTCGATTGGGGGCATGCACGTGCACTTTCCTCCGGAGCTGTAGCAACAGTGTCGCACTTCCGTTTGCGTGGATCAAGGGATCTGTGGCTTTCCCTCGAGGCTTTCCGACGAGGCTTTTCCACGAGGCTTTCCCACAGGGCTGTCCCTCGTACCACCGTGGTGTGAATCGATCCTCAGCTTGAAAGTCGAGGCTGTGTAGGGAAAACACGTTTGCCTGGAAAGGACTGAGACATCTGGGGGACTCTGGGAATGGTGGCACGACCCTGGAGTTCCTCTCGCCTTTGCTGTGGAGAGCGCTCCTCTTGGGATGCGACGGGAATGCCAGGAATTCTTTCCGACCACGCAGGGAAAGGATCCCTCCTCTCGAGCTAGGAGGCGGAAACGGGGCTCCTCTGTATGTGGTCGGGACTCTCGTGCTTCCTCTCAAGTGGAGACGGGTATGTCGGGGAACTTCTTGAGTGGCAGCAAGGGTGTGAAGGACCCTTTGGAATTTCCAGAGGCTAGGTGTGATTTGCCTGGAGACGCCTCAGCGAAAATGGGCCTCATCTCGCCTGCAGGGGAGAACCTCCTGGATTTTCTCGAGTTGCGGCAGGTGCTCTCGACTTACGACGGGGACCTCAGGGATCCGCTCTGGTGGCCTCAGGGAAGCCAGTCCCCATGAGAGTTGCTCGGGGCCTCTCAGGATTCCTCTCCCGTCGATGCCGTGGCCTATGATCTTGTGTGGATTCGGTGCCGAACCTGAGGATTCCTCTCCAGTGCTGACATGGATTTTGAGGTACTTCTGGAGTCTCCCCAGGGGAGTCAGTCCTCGTCTCGAGTGGGAGCATGCACGTACGCATCCCTCCAAGCTGCAGCAGCAGTGTGGCGCTTCCCTTCGCCTGGATCAATGGATCTGTGGCTTTAACTCGAGGCTTTCCCAGGAGGCTTTCCAACGAGGCTTTCCCACAGGGCTGTTCCACGTGCCACCGTGGTGTGAGTCGATCCTCGGCTTGAAAGTCGAGGCAGTGCAGGGAAAACAGGTTTCCCTGGAATGGACTGTGACATCTGGGGGACTCAGGGAATGGTGGACACGACCCTGGAGTTCCTCTCGCCTTTCCTTTGGAAAGCGCCTCCGCTTGAAATGCGACGCGAATGCCGGGAATTCTTTCCAGAACACGCAGGGTAAGGATCCCACCTCTCGAGCTAGGAGGCAGAAACGGGGCTCCTCTGGATGTGGGCGGAACTCTCGTGCTTCCTCTCGAATGGAGGCTGGTATGTCGGGGAACTTCTTGAGTTCCAGCAAGGGTGTGAAGGACCCTTTGGGAATTTCCAGAGGTTAGGTGTGAATTTGCCTGGAGACGCCTCAGCGAAAATGGGCCTCATCTCGCCTGGAGGGGAGAACCTCCTGGATTTTCTCGAGTTGCGGAAGGTGCTCTCGACTTACCGACGGGGACCTCAGGGATCCGCTCTGGTGGCCTCAGGGAAAGGCCAGTCCCCATGAGAGTTGCTCGGGGGCCTCTCAGGATTCCTCTCCCGTCGATGCCGTGGCCTAATGATCTTGTGTGAATTCGGTGCCGAACCTGAGGATTCCTCTCCAGTGCTGACATGGATTTTGAGGTACTTCTGGAGTCTCCCCAGGGGAGTCAGTCCTCGTCTCGAGTGGGGGCATGCACGTACGCTTCCCTCCAACCTGTAGCAGCAGTGTGGCGCTTCCCTTCGCCTGAATCTATGGATCTGTGGCTTTAACTCGAGGCTTTCCCACGAGGCTTTCCAACGAGGCTTTCCCACAGGGCTGTTCCACGTGCCACCGTGGTGTGAGTCGATCCTCGGCTTGAAAGTTGAGGCAGTGCAGGGAAAACAGGTTTCCCTGGAATGGACTGAGACATCTGGGGGACTCTGGGAATGGTGGCACGACCCTGGAGTTCCTCTCGCCTTTCCTGTGGAGAGCGCCTCCTCTTGAGATGCGACGGGAACTCCGGGAATTCTTTCCCGACCACGCAGAGAGAATTATCCCTCCTCTCGAGCTACGAGGCGGAAACTGGGCTCCTCTGAATGTGGCCGGGACTTTCCTGCTTCCGCTCGAGTGGAGACGAGTATGTCGGGGAACTTCTTGAGTTGCAGCAAGGGCGAGAAGGACCCTTTGGAAGTTAAAGATGTTAGATTTCATTAGCCTCAAGACGCCTCAGCGGAAATGGGCCTCATCTCGCCTGGAGGGGAGAACCTCCTGGATTTTCTCGAGTTGCAGCAAGTGCTCTCGACTTACGACGGGGACCTCAGGGACCCGCTCTGGTGGCATTAGGAAAGGCCAGTACCCATGCTAGTTGCTCGGCGGCCTCTGGGGATTCCTCTCCCGTCGATGCTGGGGCCTAAGACCTTGTGTGGAGTTGGTGCCGGAACCTGAGGATTCCTCTCCAGTGCTGACATGGATCTTGGGGTACTTCTGGAGTCTCTCCAGGGGAGTCAGTCCTCGTCTCGAGTGGGGGCATGCACGTGCGCTTTCCTCCCGAGCTGTAGCAGCAGTGTGGCCCTTCCCTTCGCGTGGATCAAGGGATCTGTGGCTTTCCCTAGAGCCTTTCCCACGAGGCTTTCCCACGAGGATTTCCCACAGGGCTGTCCCTCGTACCACCGTGATGTGAATCGATCCTCGGCTTGAAATAGAGGCAGTGCAGGGAAAACAGGTTTCCCTGGAATGGACTGAGACATCTGGGGGACTCTGTGAATGGTGGCACGACTCTGGAGTTCCTCTCGCCTTTCCTGTGGAGATCGTCTCCTCTTGAGAAGCGACGGAAATGCGGGGAATTCTTTCCCCCCACGCAGGGAAAGGATCCCT
>NW_017217372.1:0-12573 GCF_001704415.2 Capra hircus | reverse complement strand
ACTCAAGAAGTACCCCAAGACGCCATGTTCACCACGGGAGATGGATCCTCAGGTACCGCCTCGACTTCACACAAGGTCTTAGGCCCACCCATCGACGGTGGAGAGAATCCTGAGAGGCCCCGTTAGCCACTCGGGATGGAACTAGCCTTTTCCTGACGCCACCAGAGCGGGTCCCTAGGTCCAGCGTACTGAGAACACTGCCACAATTCATCTCTCTCCTCCCCAGGGGTGTCAGTCCTCTTCTCAGCGGGATCATGCAAGAACGCTTACCTCCGAGCTGCAGTAGCAGTGTCACGCTGCCCGTCGCGTGGATCAAGAGATCTATGTCTTTCCCTCGAGGTATTTCTCACGGGGCTTTCCCTCAGGCTTTCACGAGGCTTTCCCACATCGCTGTCCACGTGCCACCATGGTGCCAGTCGATCCTCGGCGTGAAAATCAAGGCATGCAGGGAAAACAGGTTCCTCTGGAATGGACTGAGACATCTGGGGGACTCTTGGAATTGTGGCACGACCCTGGAGTTCCTCTCGCCTTTCCTGTGGAGAGCGCCTCTTCTTGAGATGCGGTGGGAACGCCGGGAATACTTTCCCGACCAAGCAGGGAAAGTCCCGTGGTCCAGCCCCGGTGGATCCAGCGTGATTCGAAGGTGGGGACGTAGTCGTCGTCTTTGGAAATATACATATTTAATCCCAGATATAAAGAGATTAGAAATGGATTGTGTAGTAGGAAGATTATTGGAGAAAAAGAGGCTGAATAACTTGGATTACGTGGAATAGCATCCATCCTCCAGTAGAGAATTCAGCCAGAAAAAACGGGAGCAAAAAAGAAGCGACATGGGGGAATCAGTCTTTCCGGAAACTGATCTGATTTCTTTATTTTGGTTTTGCTTGTATACCTCTTGTTACACATAGGGATGAATACAGAGTCACGCAGGAGTCGGCATCCTGACCTTTATCAAAATCAGGTGCTTCACATAAATGTATAAAAAAAAGGTCTTAGGGATCTTACATCATCTTCTGGCCATGAATGAGACCTGCTGACATTTTATGATCCTTTCTTTCTGATAACCAAATAAACTTATTTCTTCCAAGGGTGTTTTTTCTTAAAACCAGGCACCACCCTCCAAATAAAGTTACATTCCTATAGGGTGAGGGTGTAGTGAGTTACAATCAAGAAAGGAATTTATTTAACCCAAGGTTAACATGATTAGTCTTAAAAGTGAATTCTTATTCTCCTATATGCTTAAAGGTTAATACTTATTTCTCCTATATACTAGTTATATTCATTATAAGGGTAGGGAACATGGAGATTTATCAGCAAACATCAGCCTAACAAATGAAAATCCTTTCATCAATTCTCCCCTTAAGATCTATTTAGTCTTAAGATATGATAAAGTTACATTCTTACATAGAAAGGACACAGTGATATATAACAAAGTACAGTGATCTATTACAAAAGTGAAAATCCATTAACTCAAAAAGTCTAGTATTGCTAACATCAAAAACTGCTATATTTCCTTTGCTATATTCCAAATACATTGATTAATATATTCCCAAGTGCCTAAGGATATGGAGGCCTGGTGGCAATCATTGACTCAACAAGAAGAAAAAGTCCTATGCTAATTAAGACTCTCAAAATACTCCAAAACTCTCTGTGCTGTTTAACAGTTGAGAGGCAGTAAACAATCTTGTGCCTAGTGGCAGCAGTATGGATAATCCTGTCACACAAGCTGGTCTGTCAGCAGAGAGGTTTGACCTAAAATATCCTTGTCCCACCCAGAGCAGGGAATTAGCAGCAATTTTTGACACAACAAATGAAGAACCCTTCACCAATATAATTCCTAACCAACTATACTAATAATTTCTAACTCCCCAAAATAATTTGCCTTTAGTAAGTCTAAAACATCTCATGCCTCTCAGGTTGGGAGGCTGTAAACAATCACATGTGGCCGGACAAACCTATAAAGGTGGGCTAGATAACCTTCAGAGGAGTCGGCAAGCTGAAACACTCTTGTCATGCCCAAGAATATTTATTGCCTTGAAGCTGCACGTTTACTTCTTCTCCGAGAGAAACAGTTATGGGGGAGAGCCCCCGTAAAGTCAGAAGTGTAGGTGAGAGCATAAAACAGACTCTGGTTTTGGGGTTCGATGCTCGGGAACAGGGGGTTACCTGAGGCTTGATCACGCCTTTGCGCATGCCAAGCCTCCTTCCTCATGACCTTTGCCATAGGCGGAATTCCTCACGCTGGTCCCCGGAAGGAAAGGATCCCTCATCTCGAGCGACGAGGCGGAAACGCGCCTCCTGTGGATGTAGGGGGGACCATCTTGCTTATTCTCGAGTGGAGACGGGTATGTCGGGGAACTTCTTGAGTTGCAGCAAGGGTGAAAAGTACCTTTTGGAAGTTCCAGAGGTTAGGTGTGATTAGCCTCGAGACACCTCAGTGGAAATGGGCCTCATCTCGCCTGGAGGGGAGAACCTCCTGGATTTTCTCGAGTTGCGGCAGGTGCTCTCGACTTATGACGGGGACCTCAGGGGCCAGCTCTGGTGGCCTCAGGAAAGGCCAGTCCCCATTCAAGTTTCTAGGGGGCCTCTCAGGATTCCTCTCCTGTCGATGCCGGGGCCTAAGACCTTGTGTGAAGTCGGGGCTGGAACCTGAAGATTCCTCTCCAGTGCTGACATGGATCTTGTGGTACTTCTGGAGTCTCCCCAGGGGAGTCAGTCCTCGTCTCGAGTGGGGGCATGCACGTGCGCTTTCCTCCCGAGCGGTAGCAGCAGTGTCACGCTTCCCGTTGCGTGGATCAAGGGATCTGTGGCTTTCCCTCTAGGCTTTCCCATGAGGCTTTCCCACAGGGCTGTCCCACATGCCACCTTGGTGTGAGACGTCCTCGGCGTGAAAGTCATGGCAGTGCAGGGAAAACAGGTTCCTCTGGAATGGACTGAGACATCTGGGGAACTCTTGGAATGGTGGCACGACCCTGGAGTTCCTCTGGCCTTTCCTGTGGAGAGCGCCTCCTCTTTAGATGGGACGGGAACTCCGGGAATTCTTTCCAGACCACGCAGGGAAAGGATGCATCCTCTCGAGCTATGAGGCAGAAACGGGGCTCCTCTGGATGTGGGCGGGACTGTCGTGCTTCCTCTCCAGTGGAGACGGTTATGTCGGGGAACTTCTTGAGTTGCAGCAAGGGTGTGAAGGACCCTTTGGAAGTTCCAGAGGTTAGGTGTGATTAACCTCGAGACGCCTCAGCAGAAAAGGGCCTCATCTCGCCTGGAGGGGAGAACCTCCTGGATTTTCTCGAGGTGCGGCAGGTGCTGTCGACTTACGACGGGGACCTCAGGGACCCGCTCTGGTGGCCTGAGTAAAGGCCAGTCCCCATTCGAGATGTTTGGGGGCCGCTCGGAATTCCTCTACCGTCGATGCCGAGCCTAAGACTTTGAGTGGAGTCGGTGACGCAACCTGAGGATTCCTCTCCACTGCTGACATGGATCTTGGGGTACTTCTAGTGTCTCCCCAGGGGAGTCAGTCCTCGTCTCGAGTGGCGGCATGCAGTTCGATTCCCTCCCCAGCTGTAACAGCAGTGTCACGCTTCCCGTCGAGTGGATCAAGGGATCAGTGTCTTTCCCTTGAGGCTATCACATGAGGCTTTCCCAGGAGGCTTTCCCACAGGGCTGTCCCACGTGCCACCGTGGTGTGAGTCGATCCTGGCATGAAATCGAGGCAGTGCAGGGAAAACTGTATTCCCTGGAATGGACTGAGACATCTGGGGGACTCTGGGAATGGTGGCACGAGTCTTGAGTTCCTCTTGCCTTTCCTGAGGAGACCGCCTCCTCATGAGATGCGACGGGAATGCAGGCAATTCTTTCCCAACCACGCAGGGAAAGGATCCATCCTCTCGGGCTAAGAGGCATAAACGGTGCTCCTCTGGATGTGGGCGGGACTCTCGTGCTTCCTCTCCAGTGGAGACGGTTATGTCGGGGAACTTCTTGAGTTGCAGCAAGGGTGTGAAGGACCCTTTGGAAGTTCCAGAGTTTAGGTGTGATTAACCTCGAGACGCCTCAGTGGAAATGGGCCTCATCTCGCCTGGAGGGGAGAACCTCCTGGATTTTTTCGAGTTGGGGCAGGTGCTCTCGACTTACGAAAGGGACCTCAGGGACCCGTTCTGGTGGCCTCAGCAAAGGCCGGTCCCCATGCGAGATGCTTGGGGGCTTCTCGTTATTCCTCTACCTTCGATGTCGGGGCCTAAGACCTTGTGTGGAGTTGGTGCCGAAATCTGAGGATTCATCTGCAGTGCTGACATGGATCTTGGGGTACTTCAGGAGTCTCCCCAGGGGAGTCAGTGCTCGTCTCGAGTGTGGGCATGCAGTTCGATACCCTCCCGAGCTGTAGCAGAAGTGTCACGCTTCCCGTCGAGTAGATCAAGGGATCTGTGGCTTTCCCTCGAGGCTTTCCCACGAGGCTTTCCCACAGGACTGTCCCACGTGCCACCGTGGTGTGAGTCGATCCTCGGCTTGAAAGTCGAGGCAGTGCAAGGAAAACAGTTTTCCCTGGAATGGACTGAGACATCTGGGGGAATCTGGGAATGGTGGCACGACCCTGGAGTTCCTCTCGCCTTTCCTTGGAGAGTGCCTCCACTTCAGATGTGACGGGAACGCCGGGAATTCTTTCCCGCACACGCAGGGAAAGGATCCGTGCTCTTGAGCTTTGAGGCGAAATCGGGGCTCCTCTGGATGTGGGCAGGACTCTCGTGCTTCATCTCGAGAGGAGACGGGTATGTCGGGGATCTTCTTGAGCTGCAGCAAGGGTGTGAAGGACCCTTTGGAATTTCCCGAGGCTGGTGTGATTAGCCTCGAGACGTCTGTGCGGAAATGGGCCTCATCTCGCCTGGAGGGGAGAACCTCTTGGGTTTCCTCGAGTTGCGGAAGGTGCTCTCGACTTACGACGGGGACCTCAGGGACCCGTTCTGGTGGCCTCAGGAAAGGCCAGTGCCCATGCAAGTTGCTCGGGGGCCTCTCGGGATTCCTCTCCCGTAGATGCCGGGGCCTAAGACCTTGTGTGGAGTCGGTGCCGGAACCTGAGGACTCCACTCCAGTGCTGACATGGATCTTGGGGTACTTCTGGAGTCTCCCCAGGGGAGTCAGTCCTCGTCTCCAGTGGGGGCATGCACGTGCGTTTTCCTCCCAAGCTGTAGCAGCAGTGTCACGCTTCACACCGCGTGGATCAAGGGATCTGTGCCTTTCCCTCCAGGCTTTCCCACGAGGCTTTCCCTCGAGGCTTTCCCACAGGGCTGTCCCATGTGCCACCGTGGTGTGAATGCATCTTCGGCTTGAAAGTCGAGTCAATGCAGGGAAAACAGGTTTCCCTGGAATGGACTGAGACATCTGGGGGACTCTGGGAATGGTGGCACGACCCTGGAGTTCCTTTCGCGTTTCCTGTGGAGAGCGGCTCCTCTTGAGATGTGATGGCAACGCCGGAAATTCTTTCCCCATCATGTAGGGAAAGGATCCCTCCTCTCGAGCTAGGAGGCGGAAACGGGGCTCCTCTGGATGTGGGCGGGACAATCGTGCTTCCTCTCGAGTGGAGACGGGTATGTCAGGGAACTTCTTGAGTTGCAGCAAGGGTGTGAAGGACCCTTTGGAAGTTCCAGAGTTAGGTGTGATTAGCCTCGAGATGCCTCATCGGAAATGAGCCTCATCTAGAATGGAGGGGAGAACCTCCTGGTTTTTCTCAAGTGGCGGCAGGTGCTCTCGACTTACGATGGGGACCTCAGGGACCCGCTCTGGTGGCCTCAGGAAAGGCCAGTCCCCATGCGAGTTGCTCGGGGGCCTCTCGGGTTTCCTCTCCCGTCAATGCCGGGGCCTAAGACCTTGTGTGGAGTCGGTGTCGGAACCTGAGGATTCCTCTCCAGTGCTGACATGGATCTTGGGGGCTTCTGGTGTCTCCCCAGGGGAGTCAGTCCTCGTCTCGAGTGGGGGTAGGCACGTGCGCTTTCCTCCCGAGCTGTAGCAGCAGTGTCACGCTTCCCTTCTCGTGGATCAAGCGATCTATGGCTTTCCCTCGAGGCTTTCCCATGAGGCTTTCCCACAGGTCTGTCCCACGTGCCACCGTGGTGTGAGTCGATCCTCGGCTTGAAAGTCGAGGCAGTGCAGGGAAAACAGGTTTCCCTGGAATGGACTGAGAAATCTGGCGGACTCTGGGAATGGTGGCACGACCCTGGAGTCCCTCTCGCCTTTCCTGTGGAAAGCGCCTCCTCTTGAGTTGCGACGGGAACGCCGGGAATTCTTTCCCGACCACGCAGGGAGAGGACCCCTCCTTTCGAGCCAGAAGCGGAAACGGGCTCCTCTGGATGTGGGCGGGACTCTCGTGCTTCCTCTCGAGTGGAGACGGGTATGTCGGGGAACTTCTTGAGTTGCATCAAGGGTGTGAAGGACCCTTTGGAAGTTCCAGAGGTTAGGTGTGATTAGCCTCGAGACGCCTCAGCGGAAATGGGCCTCATCTTGCCTGGAGGGGAGAACCTCCTGGATTTCCTCGAATTGCAGCAGGTGCTCTCGACTTACGACGGGGACTTCAGGGACCCGCTCTGGTGGCCTCAGGAAAGGCCAGTCCCCATGTGAGTTGCTCGGGGGCCTCTCCGGATTCCTCTCCCTTCGATGCCGGGGCCTAAGACCTTGTGTGGAGTCGGTGCCGGAACCGGAGGATTCCTCTCCAGTGCTGACATGGATCGTGGGGTACTTCTTGAGTCTCCCCAGGGGAGTCAGTCCTCGTCTTGAATGGGGGCACGCACGTGCGCTTTCCTCCCGAGCTGTAGCAGCAGTGTCACGCTTCCCTTCGCGTGGATCAAGGGATCTGTGGCTTTCCATCGAGGCTTTCCCACGAGGCTTTCCCACAGGGCTGTCCCACGTGCCACCGACGTGTAGTTCGATCGTCGGCTTGAAAGTCGAGGCAGTGCAGGGAAAACAGGTTTCCCTGGAATGGACTGAGACATCTTGGGGACTCTGGGAATGGTGGCACGACCCTGGAGTTCCTCTCGCCTTTCCTGTGGAGAGCGCCTCCTCTTGAGATGCGATGGAACGCTTGGAATTCTTTGCCGATCACGCAGGGAAAGGATTCCACCTCTCGAGCTAGCAGGCGGAAACGGGGCTCCTCTGGATGTGGGCGGGACTCTCGTGCTTCCTCTCGAGTGGAGACGGGTATGTCGGGGAACTTGTTGAGTTGCAGCAAGGGTGTGAAGGACCCTTTGGAAGTTCCAGAGGTTAGGTGTGATTAGCCTCGAGACGCCTCAGCGGAAATGGTCCTCATCTCGCCTGGAGGGGAGAACCTCCTGGATTTTCTCGAGTTGCGGCAGGTGCTCTCGACTTACGACGGGGACCTCAGGGACCCGCTCTGGTGGCCTCAGGAAAGGCCAGTCACCATGCGAGTTGCTCGGGGGCCTCTCGGGATTCCTCTCCCGTCGATGCCGGGGCCTAAGACCTTGTGTGGAGTCGGTGCCGGAACCTGAGAATTCCTCTGCAGTGCTGACATGGATCTTGGGGTACTACTGGAGTCTCCCCAGGGGAGTCAGTCCTCGGCTCGAGTGGGGGCATGCACGTGCGCTTTCCTCCCGAGCTGTAACAGCAGTGTCACGCTTCCCTTCGCGTGGATCAAGGGATCTGTGGCTTTCCCTCGAGGCTTTCCCATGCGGCTTTCCCACGTGGCTTTCCCACAGGGCTGTCCCAGGTGCCACCGTGCTGTGAGTCAATCCTCGGCTTGAAAGTTGAGGCAGAGCAGGGAAAACAGGTGTCCCTGGAATGGACTGAGACATCTGGGGGACTCTGGGAATGGTGGCACGACCCTGGAGTTCCTCTCGCCTCTCCTGTGGAGAGCGCCTCCACTTGGGATGCAAGGGGAACACAGGGAATTCATTCCCGACCACGCAGGGAAAGGATCCCTCCTGTCGAGCTAGGAGGCGGAATCGGCGCTCCTTTGTATGTGAGCGCGACTCTCGTTTTTCCTCTCCAGTGGAGACGGGTATGTCGGGGAACTTCTTGAGTTGCAGCAAGGGTGTGAAGGACCCTTTCGAAGTTCCAGAGGTTAGATGTGATTAGCCTCGAGCACCCTCAGCGGAAATGGGCCTCATCTCGCCTGTAGGGGAGAACCTCCTGGATTTTCTCGAGTTGCGGCAGGTGGTCTCGACTTACGACGGGGACCTCAGGGACCCGCTCTGATGGCCTCAGGAAAGGCCAGTCCCCATGCGAGTTGCTCGGGTGCCTCTCGGGATTCCTCTCCCCTTGATGCCGGGACCTAAGACCTTGTGTGGAATCGGTGCCGGAACCTGTGGATTCCTCTCCAGTGCTGACATGGATCTTGGGGTACTTCTGCAGTCTCCCCAAGGGAGTCAGTCCTCCTCTCGAGTGGGGGCATGCACGTGCGCTTTCCTCTCGAGCTGTAGCAGCAGTGTCACGCTTCCCTTTGCGTGGATCAAGGGATCTGTGGCTTTCCCTCGACGCTTTCCCACGAGGCTTTCCCACGAGGCTTTCCCACAGGGCTGTCCCATGTGCCACCGTGGTGTGAATGCATCTTCGGCTTGAAAGTCGAGGCAGTGCAGGGAAAACAGTTTTCCCTGGAATGGACTGAGACATCTGGGGGACTCTGGGAATGGTGGCACGACCCTGGAGTTCCTCTCGCCTTTCCTGTGGTGAGCGGCTCCTCTTGAGATGCAACGGGAACGCCGGAAATTCTTTCCCGACCACGCAGGGAAAGGATCCCTCCTCTCGAGCTAGGAGGCGGAAACGGGGCTCCTCTGGATGTGGGCGGGACAATCGTGCTTTCTCTCGAGTGGAGACGGGTATGTCGCGGAACTTCTTGAGTTGCAGCAAGGGTGTGAAGGACCCTTTGGAAGTTCCAGAAGTTAGGTGTGATTAGCCTCGAGACGCCTCACCGGAAATGGGCCTCATCTAGAATGGAGGGGAGAACCTCCTGGTTTTTCTCGAGTGGCGGCAGGTGCTCTGGACTTACGACGGGGACCTCAGGGACCCGCTCTGGTGGCCTCAGAAAAGGCCAGTCCACATGCGTGTTGCTCGGGGGCCTCTCGGGATTCCTCTCCCTCTCCAATGCTGTCTTGGATCTTGACTGGCCTTTCCTGAGGCCACCAGAGAGGGTCCCTGCGGTCCCCATTGTAAGTCGAGAGCACCTGCCGCAACTGGAGAAAATCAAGGATGTTCTCCCCTCCAGGCAAAATGAAGCCTATTTCCGCTGACACATCTCAAGGCTAAGCACACTTAAACCCTGGAACTTCCAAAGGGTCCTTCACACCCTTGCTGCAAATCAAGAAGTTCCCCGACATACCCGTCTGCACTTAAGAGGAAACACGATAGTTCCGCCCACATCCAGAGGAGCCCCGTTTCTGCCTCATAGCTCGAGAGGAGGGATCCTTTCCCTTCGAGGTCGGGAAAGAATTCCCGGCGTTCTCGTCGCATCTCAAGAGGAGGCGCTCTCCACAGGAAAGGCGAGAGGAACTCCAGGGACATGCCACCATTCTCCGAGTCCCCCAGATGTCTCAGTCCATTCCAGGGAAACCTGTTTCCCCACACTGACTCGACTTTCAAGCCGAGGATCGACTCACACCACTGTGGCACGTGGGACAGCCCTGTGGCAAAGCCTCGTGGGAAAGCCTCGTGGGAAAGCCTCGAGGGAAAGCCACAGATACCTTGATCCACGAGATGGGAAGCGCGACACTGCTGCTACCGCTCGGGAGGAAAGCGCATGTGCATGACCCCACTCGAGCCGAGGACTGACGCAAGCTTGGGAGACTCCAGAAGTACGCCAAGATCCATGTCAGCACTGGAGAGGAATCCTCAGGTTCCGGTCCCGACTCCACACAAAGTCTTAGGCCCCGGCATAGACGGGAGAGGAATCCTGAGAGGCCCCCTAGCACCTCGCATGGGGACTGGCCTCTCCTGAGGTCACCAGATCGGGTCCCTGATGTCTCCGTGGTAACTCGAGAGCACCTGACGCAACTCGAGAAAATCCAGGAGGTTCTCCCCTGCAGGCGAGATGAGGCTCGTTTCCACTGAGGTGTCTCGAGGCTAATCACACGTGAACTCTGGAACTTCAAAAGAGTCTTTCACAGTCATGCTGCAACTCAAGAAGTTCCCCGACATACCCGTCTCCACTCAAGAGGAAACACGAGGGTCCCGGCCACATCCAGAGGAGCTCCGTTTCCGGCTCGTAGCTCGAGATGAGGGATCACTTCCCTACATGGTCGGGAAAGAATTTCCGGCATTCCCATCGCATCTCAAGAGGAGGCACTCTCCAAAGGAAAGGGGAGAGGAACTGCTGGGTCGTGCCACCATTCCAAGACTCCCCCAGATGTCTCAGTCCATTCCACAGGAACCTGTTTTCCCTGCACTGCCTCGGCTTTCACCCCGAGGATCGACTCACACCACCGAGACACGTGGGACAGCCCTGTGGGAGAGCCTCGTGGGAAAGACTCGAGGGAAAGTCACAGATCCCTTGGTCCACGCAAGCAGAAGCATGACACTGCTGCTACAGCATGGGAGGAAAGGGCACACTCATGCTCCCACTCGAGACGAGGCCTGAATCTCCTGGGGAGACTCCAGAGGTACCCCAAGATCCATGTCAGCACTGGAAAGGAATCCTCAGGTTCCGGCACCGACTGCACACATGGTCTTAGGCCCCGACATCGAAGGGAGAGGAATCCCGAGAGGCCCCCGAGCAACTCGCATGGGGACTGGCCTTTCCTCAGGCCACCTAAGCGGGTCCTTGAGGTCCAGGTCGTAAGTCGAGAGCACCTGCCGCAACTCGAGAAAATCCAGGAGGTTCTCCCCTCCAGGTGAGATGAGGCCCATTTCCGCTGAGGCGTCTCGAGGCTAATCACACCTAAACTCTCGAACTTCCAAAGAGTCCTTCACACCCTTGCTTCAACTCAAGAAGTTCCCCAACATACCCATCGCCACTTGAGAGGAAGCAAAGGATCCCGCCCATATCCAGTGGAGCCCCTTCTCTGCCTCATAGCTCGAGAGGAGGGATCCTTTCAGTGCGTAGTCGGGAAAGAATTCCCTGCATTCCCATCGCATCTCAAGAGGAGGCGCTCTCCACAGGAAAGGCGAGAGGAACTCCAGGGTCGTGCCACCATTCCCAGAGTCCCCAAGATGTCTCAGTCCATTCCAGGGAAAACTGTTTTCCTGGCACTGCCTCCACTTTCGAGCCGAGGATCGACTCACACCACGGTTGCACGAGGGAAAGCCCTGTGGGAAAGCCTCGTGGAAAGCGTCGTGGTAAACCCTCGAGGGAAAGCCACTGATCCCTTGATCCACACGAAGGGAAGCGTGACACTGCTGCTACAGCTCTGGAGGAAAGCACACGTGCAAGCCCCAACTCGAGACGAGGACTGACTCCCCTGGGGAGACTCCAGAAGTACCCCAAAAACCATGTCAGCACTGGAGAGGAATACTCAGGTTCCGGCACCGACACGACACAAGGTCTTAGGGCCCGGCTACGACGGGAGAGGAATTCCGAGAGGCCCCCTAGCCACTCGCATGGGGACTGACCTTTCCTGAGGCCATCAGAGCGGGTCCCTGAGGTCCCTGTCGTAAGTCGAGGACACCTGCCGCAACTCGAGAAAATCCAGGAGGTTCTCCCTTTCAGGGGAGATGAGGCCCATTTCCGCTGTGGCGTCACGAGGCTAATCACACCTAACCTCTGGAACTTCCAAAGGGTCCTTCACACCCTTGCTTCAACTCAAGAAGTTCCCCGAAATACCCGTCTCGACTCGAGAGGAAGCACGAGAGTCCAGCCCACATTCAGATGAGCCGTGTTTCCGGCTCCTAGCTCGAGAGGAAGGATCCTTTCCCTGCGTGTCCGGAAAGAATTCCCGGCGTTCCCGTCGCATCTAAGGAGGAGGTGCTCTAAACAGTAAAGGTGAGAGGGAACTCCAGGTCGTGCCACCATTCCCAGAATCCCCAGACGTCTCAGTCCATTCCAGGGAAACCTGTTTTCCCTGCCACTGCCTCGACTTTCAATCCGAGGATAGAGTCACACCACGGTGGCACGTGGGGAGAGCCCTGTGGGAAAGCCTCGAGGGAAAGCCTCGTGGGAAAGCCTCGAGGTAAAGCCACAGATCCCTTGATCCACGTGAAGGGAACGCGTGACACTGCTGATACAGCTTGGGAGGTAAGCGCACGTGCATGACCCCACTCGAGACGAGGACTGACTCCCAGGGGAGACTCCAGAAGTACCCCAAGATCCATGTCAGCACTGGAGAGAAATCCTCAGGTTCCAGCACCGATCCACACAAGGTCTTAGGCCCTGGCATCAACGGCAGAGCAATAACCGAGGGGCCCCCGAGCAACTCGCATGGGACTGGCCTTTCCTGAGGACACCAGAGCGAGTCCCTGAAGGCCCCGTTGTAAGTCGAGGGCACCTGCCGCAACTCGAGAAAATCCAGGAGTTTCTCCCCTCTAAGCGAGATGATGCCATTTCCACAGAGGCGTCTCGAGGGTAATCACATCTAACCTCTGGAAACTTCCAAAGGATCCTTCACACCCTTGCTGCAACTCAAGAAGTTCCCCGACATAGCCGTC